>NW_024433919.1:0-3592 GCF_017639785.1 Mesocricetus auratus | reverse complement strand
CCTTCAGCAAAGTGGCAGGCTACAAGATCAACTCAAGAAAATCAGTAGCCCTACTATATACAGATGATAAAAGGGCTGAAAGAGAAATCAGAGAAACATCACCCTTTACAATTGCCACAAACAACATAAAATACATTGGAAAGGGTCAAGGCCCTGCCCTATTTGAAATGACAGACTATGGACATCCCCATGGAGGGCCTCACCCTCCCTGGGGGAACGAGGGGATAAGGGAGGGTTGGGGGAGGGCACGGGAGGAGGGGAGGGAATGGGAGAGGGACCTGTAAGTGACTTGTAAAGCAACCTCTTTTCTTATCTAAATTTAAAGTGGAAAATAAAATATAAAAAAAGAAAAAAAGAAAAAATTGTCATTGTTGCTTTTTTTGTTTGTTTCTTTTTGTTTGTTGTTGTTGTTGTTGTTGTGTTTGTTTTTATTTTGAGACAGGGTTTCTCTGTAGCTTTGGAGGCTGTCCTGGAACTCACTTTGTAGACCAGGCTGGCCTCGAACTCACAGAGATCTGCCTGCCTCTGCCTCCCGAGTGCTGGGATTAAAGGCATATGCCACCAATGCATGGCTGTCATTGGTGTTTTTGATTTTAGCCATTCTGACAGGAGTGTGATGGTATCTCAGAGTTGTTTTCATTTGCATTTCCCTGATGGCTAAGGATTTGACTCCTCTATTGCCTTCTTTTTCTTATAAATTAATTTTATTTAAATAAATCAATCTTTTTTTAAATTTTAATTTTTAAATTTAAATTTAAATTGGAAACAAGATTGCTTCACATGTCAATTACAGGTCCCTATCCCTTTTGCTCCCCTTGACCCATGCCCTCATACCAACCCCTCCAATATGACCTCATTTCCCCAGGGAGGGTGAGGCCCTCCATGGGGGTGGACATAGTCTGTCTGGATTACATTTCCGGGCCTAGACCCTCCCCCAAGAGTGCAGGGAGAGTGCATCTCTCATTGTTGGATGGGCACCCAAAGTCCATTTGTATACATGGGATAAATACTGATCTACTGCCCAAGGCTCAATAGATTACCTAGGCCTACTCGTGGACACCCACATTCAAGGGGTCTTAATCATTCCAATGTTAGATTCCCAGCCATCAGTCTGGGATTCAAGAGCTAACCCTAGTCAGGTCAGCTGTTTCTTAGGGTTAAACCAGTGCAGTCTTAACCCCTTTGCTCATCAATCCTCCCTCTCTGTCACTGGATTTCTTGAGTTCAGTTCAGTGTTTAGATGTGGGAGTCTGCCTCTGCTTCCATCAGCCATTGAAGTTAGGTTCTCTTTCCCAGAGTCTCATGGGATTGTAGGCTGGCACAACCCATATCTATGTCTAAAATCCATATATGAGAGAGTAAATGCCATGTTTCTCTTTTTGTGACTGGGTTACCTCACTCAGGAAGGTTTCTTCTAGTGTCATCCATTTGCCTGCAAATCTCAGGATTCCATTGTTTTGTTCTGCTGAATAGTACTCCATTGTGTAAATGTACCACATTTTCTCTATCCATTCTGGTTGAGGGGCATCTCGGTTGCTGCCAATTTCTGGATATTAAAAATAATGCTACCATGAACATAGTGGAACAGACATCCTTGTACAAATGTGACTCTTTTGGATATATGGCTAAGAGTGGATTTGCTGGGTCTTGTGGGAGGTCTATTCCTATTTTTCTGAGGAATCTCCATACTAATTTCCAAAGTGGCTGAACAAGTTGTCACTCCCACAAGCAGTGGAGGAGTGTTCCGCTTTTACCACATCCTCTTTAGCATATATTGTTTGGTGTTTTTTTATTTTAGCCATTCTAACAGAAGTGAGATAGTATCTCAGAGTTGTTTTGATTTCTATTTCCCAGATGGATAAGGATGTTGAGCACTTTCTCAAGTGCCTCTCAGCCATTTTAGACTCCTCTATTGAAAATTCTCTATTTAGTTCTGCAGCCCACTTTTTAATTGGATCCTTTGGTGTTTTGGAGACTTGCTTCTTGTGTTCTTTTTAAATTTTGGAATACAGTCCTCTGTCAGTTGTGGGGTTAGAGAATATCTTTTACCATTCTGTGGGCTACCTTTTTGTCTTGCTGACTGTGTCCTTTGCCTTACAGAAGCTTCCCAGTTTCAGGATGCCTCATTTATTAATTGTTGACCTTAATCTTTCTGTTACCAGTGTTATGTTCAGGAAGCAGTCTCCTTTACCAATTCGGTCAAGGGTATCACTCACTTTTTCTTCTAAGAGGTTCAGTGTGGCTGGATTTATGTTGAGATCTTTGATCCATTTGGACCTAAGTTTTGTACATGGTGATAGACATGTATCTATCTGCATTCTTCTACATGCCAGCATCCAGTTATGACAGCACCATTTGTTAAAGATGTTTTCTTTTTTCTACTGTACATTTTTAGCTTCTTTCTGAAGATCAGATGTTCACACATTTATGAGTTATTATCAGGGTGTTCAATTCGATTCTATTGGTCTACCTGTCTACTTTTGTGCCAATACCAAACTGTTTTCAGGACTACAGCTCTATAATAGAGATTGAGGCCAGGGATGGTGTTGCTCCAGATGTTGCTTTGTGGAGTAAGGTTGTTTTGGCTATCCTGGGCCTTTTGTTTTTCCATACAAAATCGATTATTGTTCTTTCAAGTTCTGTGAAGAATTGTGCTGAGATTTTAATGGGGATTGTATTGAATCTGTAGACTGCTTTTGGCAAGATTGCCATTTTTACTACATTGATCCCACCTATCCAAGATCATGGGAGATCTTTGCATTTTCTGATGGCTTCTTTAATTTCTTTCTTGAAAGACTCAATATTTTTGTGGTACATGTCTTTCACTTGTTGAGTTAGTGTTACCCCAAGGTATTTTATGTTGTTTGTGGCAATTGTAAAGTGTGATGTTTCTCTGATTTCTCTTTCAGCCCTTTTATCATCTTATATAGTAGGACTACTGATTTTCTTGAGTTGATCTTGTAGCCTGCCACTTTGCTGAAGGTGTTAATCAGCTGTAATAGTTCCCTGGTAGAGTTCTTTTGGTCATTTATATAAACTATCATATCATCTGCAAACAGTGAAATTTGACCTCTTTATTCTCAGCTTGTATCCTCTTGATTTCCTTTTGTTGTTCTAAGGTACTAGCTAGAACTTCAAGTACAATATTCAAAAGGCATGGAGAGAATAGACTTCTTGTCATGTTCCTGATTTTAGTGGAATTGTGTTGAGTTTCTGTCCATTCACTTTGTTATTGGCTTTTGGTTTGCTGTATATAGCTTTTATTATGTTTAGTTATGTTCCTCTTATCCCACATCTCTCCAAGACCTTTATCATGAAGGGGTGTTGCATTTTGTCAAAGGCTTTGTCTGCATCTACCTCCCTGCTTCTGTGTTGGTCAGTCCGATACTCTAAGCCTTTTCCAAAGCTGGTTGCCCTTATGCTACTGTGCAAATTTGGATGAGTGTCCAGGTTGCCTGCTGTTTCTGTCTTCCCTGCATGTTTGGAAGCTGCTCCCCTGGGCTTCCTGCCTGTCCTAGTATTGTTGTCTTTCTTCTCTGTTCTTCAATGAGGTTTATGATAAGACTGTCCCAATTATTGTTCTATCTTCCTA
>NW_024433918.1:0-1129 GCF_017639785.1 Mesocricetus auratus | reverse complement strand
CTGCTGTTCTAGATGATTTTAAGCTGCTGATGTGTGTGGTATGAATTTAACTGTGTCCTCTGCAACAACAAGCATCTCTTTTGTGACAGGGTTTATTTTTGTGTAGTCCTATCTATACTGGATCTCATTTTGCAGATCAAGCTGGCCTCGAATACACAGAGATATGCCTGCCTCTCCCTTCCAAGTGCTGGCATTAAAGCCATGTACTCCCACTCATCAGCTTTAGCCACTCTTTTTTGTTGTGTATATCTAGGCATGGTTGATTTGTTTCTTAGGTCTTAACTTTGTTCTATTTTAGAGTCTTGCTGAAATTGGAGTTTGTAGATTCTAGTTAGTATAGCTAGCCAGCTTGGCCAGGGTTTCCCCATGTTTGCCTCTTGGTTACTGGGATTACTAGAGTTTACTGTGTTACATCTGCTCTTGTGTGAGTACTTGCTATCCTTTTTTTTTGTTTTTCAAGACAGGGTTTCTCTGTATTGTTTTAAAGGCTGTCCTGGAACTTGCTCTGTAGACCAGGCTGGCCATGAACTCACAGAGATCCACCGGCCTCTGCGTCCCAAGTTCTGGGATTAAAGGCGAGGGCCACCAACACAGAGCTGAGTAATAGGTGTCCTAACTCTGGTCCTCACACTTCTATGGCAGCTGCTTCCCAGCCACAAAGACCATTACTTTTGAAGTAAATTATCTTTCATTCTAGACATAAACACTATTTAACTCCCTGCCCCTATTTCTCCTTTTGATACTATGGATTAAGTATAGTGCTTCATATATGAAATTGTTAGTACCTCGTCTTTATTTAGAAATATTTTATTATGCATAATTTATACATGCATAAAATTGAAATGGAGCAACAACTCCAAGGCTATCATCATACAACTTTAGTAATTATCAGGCATCATAAAACTTTAATAATTATCAGTTCAAGGTCAGTCATTTCACTGGTCATTTTTTTGTGTTTGTCTATCTATGTATCTATATATGTATATATGTGTCTATGTATCTATCTATGTGTCTATTTATCTATCTATCTAATCTTTTTCTCTTTGTAGCCCTGCCTGTCCTTGTATTATGTAGCCTGGTCTGAAATTCTCCCTGATCTGCCTCTTCTTCCAAGTGCTGTGATCAAGGT
>NW_024433917.1:0-940 GCF_017639785.1 Mesocricetus auratus | reverse complement strand
CTGCAAAGAGTCTTCTCCAGAGTACAACAGAGTCTAGGTCTTAGAACGCCTTTACTTTTCAATATTTATTTACTTATTTCAAGACAGGCATCCACTAGCCCTAGTTGGCCTGGAACTTGTGTAGACCAGGCTGGCCTCTATCTCACAGAAATCCTCTTTGCTCTGTGTAAAAGTACTCAGGTTAGTTTCAATAAGAATACAAACAACCATGACATGTACTAAGCAAAATTTCACCACAAACAAGGCCACAGGAGGCAGATTCAGCTTTTATTGAAGTTTGCCTTAAGGAATTGCAGTTTAGCTTCCCAGGTGAGGCAAAATCATTTACATGGTGAGCAAAGGACCAGCTTAATGATCCACTCCTCAGGAGTCTTGAGGACTGACTCTTCTGAAGAAGACATACAGACTGCCTCCTTTATTGTTTTATCGATTCTAGCTTCTGCTAAGTTCCTCCATAATCAAAAGGCAATCGAATCACTGATCCCACTCTTCCCCACAGATGTCCATTAATTATCTTCTGCTCTCGGGAAACTGTGGGATAGTTTATGTTTTTGTAATTAGGCACTCACTGTTTATAATCATTTTTTTCGAGGAGAAAATGACCATCTACAATGAACCTTCAGCTTCATTTGGAGGCAGTGAGGTGCCACACATCAAACTCTTGGTTTGTAAAGTTTTGACAGATGTCTCCTCGGAACTGTGAAATTATCCTTGATTCTTTCTAGTTTAAATAGAAAAACCTTTGTTGGTTTGTGTGCTCGGTATGTAGGCGAAGAGCAGATCCCATGAGAAAATCACGGGACTAATGATAGCTATACTGGTTAAGTTTAATTAATTATTGTATCTTAAAAACAAACAGAACACATACAGATACTATAGGCAAATATATACCTTTTATACTTAAGTGTTTTACTTTATTTATTAATATGATAATTTAACG
>NW_024433916.1:0-4600 GCF_017639785.1 Mesocricetus auratus | reverse complement strand
AGTTAAGCACAGTTTCACACACAGTGTTGTATTGTTAGTTTTGAAGAAGTTAAGCATGTAGTTTCACACACAGTGTTGTGACTTTACTTTTGAAGAAGTTAAGAACGTTGTTTCTTATACAGTGTTATATGGTAGGTTCTCATGTAGTTAAGCACATAGTTTCACATACAGTGTTATATCATTAGTTTCATGACGTTAAATACGTAGTTTCTCATATAGTGTTATATGGTTAGATTTCATGAAGTTAAGCAGTTCGTTTCACATACTGTGTTTTGTCGTTAGTTTTCATGAAGTTAAGCACGTTGTTTCTAGTACAGTGTTATATGGTACGTTCTCATGAAGTTGAGTACATAGTTTCACACACGGTGTTGTATCATTAGTCTTGAAGAAGTTAAGCACTTCGTTTCACATACTGTGTGTGTTGTTAGTTTTCATGATGTTAAGCACGTAGTTTCTAGTACAGTGTTATATGGTTAGTTCTCATGAAGTTGAGCACATAGTTTCACACAGAGTGTTGTATCGTTAGTTTTGAAGAAGTTAAGCACGTAGTCTTATACAGTGTTATATGGTAGGTTCTTATGTAGTTAAGCACATAGTTTCATATACACTCTTGTATCATTAGTTTTCATGACGTTAAGTACCTAGTTTCTCATATAGTGTTAAAAGTTAGATTTCATGAAGCTAAGCACGTAGCTTCTCAGACTGTGTTTTATCGTATGTTTTCTTGGAGTTAAGTACGTAGTTTCTCATATAGTGTTATATAGTTAGATTTCATAAAGTTAAGCACATAGTTTCACAAAAACTGTTGTATCATTAGTTTTCATGAAGTTAAATACGTATTTCTCATATAGTGTTATATAGTTAGATTTCATGAAGTTAAGCACGAAGTTTCGCAGACTGTGTTGTATCGTTAGTTTTCATGAAGTTAAGTATGTAGTTTCACACATAGTGTTATATATTTGCATTTCATGAAATTAAGCACATAGTTTCACACACAGTGTTGTATTGTTAGTTTTGAAGAAGTTAAGCACTTAGTTTCACATACTGTGTTTTGTCGTTAGTTTTCAGGAAGTTAAGCCCGTAGTTTCTAATAGAGTGTTATATGGTACGTTCTCATGAAGTTGAGCACATAGAATCACACACGGTCTTGTATTGTTAGTTTTGAAGAAGTTAACCACTTAGTTTCATATACTGTGTTGTGTCGTTAGTTTTCATGAAGTTAAGCACGTAGTTTCTAATACAGTGTTATATGGTAAGTTCTCATGAAGTTGAGCACATAGTTTCACACACGGTGTTGTATTGTTAGTTTTGAAGAAGTTAAGCACTTAGTTTCACATACTGTGTTTTGTCGTTAGTTTTCATGACGTTAAGCACGTAGTTTTTAGTATAGTGTTATATGGTTAATCTCATAAATTGAGCAAATAATTTCACACACAGTGTTGTATCGTTAGTTTTGAAGAAGTTAAGGATGTAGTTTCACACAGTGTTGTAAAGTTAGTTTTGAAGATATTAAGCACGTTGTTTCATACACAGTGTTATATGGTAAGTTCTCATGTAGTTAAGCACATAGTTTCACATACACTGTTGTATCATTAGTTTTCATGAAGTTAAGTACGTAGTTTCTCATATAGTGTTATATAGTTAGATTTCATGAAGTTAAAAACGTAGTTTCGCAGACTGTGTTGTATCGTAAGTTTTCTTGAAGTTAAGTATGTAGTTTCTCATATAGTGTTATATAGTTAGATTTCATAATGTTAAGCACATAGTTTCACACACAGTGTTGTATTGTTAGGTTTGAAGAAGTTAAGCATGTAGTTTCACACACTGATGCACTGTTGTATCATTAGTTTTCATGAAGTAAGTACGTAGTTTCTCATATAGTGTTATATAGTTGGATTTCTTGAAGTTAAGCACATAGTTTCACACACAGTGTTTTATTGTTAGTTTAGAAGAAGTTAAGAACTTAGTTTCACATACTGTGTTGTGTCGTTAGTTTTCATGAAGTTAAGCACGTTGTTTCTAATACAGTGTGATATGGTAAGATATCATGAAGTTGAGCACACAGTTTCACACACAGTGTTGTATCGTTAGTTTTCATGAAGTTAAGCACGTAGTTTCTTATACAGTGTTATATGGTAGGGCCTCATTTAGTTAAGCACATAGTTTCACATACAGTGTTGTATCGTTAGTTTTGAAGAAGTTAAGCACATAGTTTCACACACAGTGTGGTATTGTTAGTTTTCATGAAGTTAAGTACGTTGATTCTCATATAGTGTTATATAGTTGGATTCCATGAAGTTAAGCATGAAGTTTCGCAGACTGTGTTGTAGCGTTAGTTTTCATGAAGTTGAGTACGTAGTTTCACATATACTGTTATATAGTTGGAATTCATGAAATTAAGCACAATTTCACACACAGTGTTGTATTGTTAGTTTTGAAGAAGTTAAGCATGTAGTTTCACACACAGTGTTGTAACATTAGATTTTACGAAGTTAAGCATGCAGTTTCTAACACAGTGTTATATGGTAAGCTCTCATGTAGTTAAGCACATAGTTTCACATACAGTGTTGTAACATTAGTTTTCATTAAGTTAAGTAAGTAGTTTCACATAGAGTGTTATATACTTGTATTTCATGAAGTTCAGCACAGAGTTTCACCCACAGTGTTATATTGTTAGTTTTGAAGAAGTTAAGAACTTTGTTTCACATACTGTGTTGTATCATTAGTTTTCATGAAGTTAAGAACATAGTTTCCAATATAGTGTTTTGTAGTTAGATTTCATGAAGTTAAGCACGTAGATTCGCAGACTGTGTTGTATCGTTATTTTTCATGAAATTAAGTACGTAGTTTCACATACAGTGTTATATAGTTGGATTTCATGAAGTTAAGACATAGTTTCTCACACAGTGTTGTATTGTTAGTTTTGAAGAAGTTAAGCATGCAGTTTCACACACAGTGTTGTAACATTAGTTTTAAAGAAGTTAAGAACGTAGATTCTTATACAGGGTTATATGCTAGGTTCTCATGTAGTTTAGTACATAGTTTCACATACAGTCTTGTATCGTTAGGTTGAAGAAGTTAAGCACATAGTTTCACACACATTGTTGTAGAGTTAGTTTTCATGAAGTTAAGTACGTAGTTTCTCATATAGTGTTATATAGTTGGATTTCATGAAGTTAAGCACAGAGTTTCACGCACAGTGTTCTATCGTTAGTTTTGAAAAGTTAAGCATGTAGTTTCACACAGTTTTGTATCGTTAGTTTTGAAGAAGTTAAGTACGTAGTTCCTTATACAGTGTTATATGGTAGGTCCTCATGTAGTTAAGCACATAGTTTCACATACAGTGTTGTATCGTTAGTTTTGAAGAAGTTAAGCATGTAGTTTCACACACAGTGTTGTAATGTTAAGATATGGTAAGTTTTCACGTAGTTAAGCACATAGTTTCACAAACACTGTTGTATCATTAGTTTTCATGAAGTTAAGTACATAGTTTCTCATATAGTGTTATATAGTTAGATATCATGAAGTTAAGCACATAGTTTCGCACAAAGTGTTGTATCACTAGTTTCGAGAAAGATAAGCAAGTAGTTTCTACTACAGTTTTGTAATATTAGTTTTGAACAAGTTAAGCACGTAATTTCTTATACAGTGTAATATGGTAGGTTGTCATGTAGTTAAGCACATAGTTTCACATACAGCGTTGTATCATTACTTTTCAGGAATTTAAGTACGTAGTTTCTCATATAGTGTTATATAGTTAGATTTCATGAAGTTAATCACGTGGATTCGCAGACTGAGTCGTATCATATAGTTATCATGAATCTAAGTACGTAGGTTCACATGTAGTGTTATATAGTTGGATTTCATGAAGTGAAGCACATAGTTTCTCACACAGTGTTGTATTGTTAGTTTTGAAGAAGTTAAGCATGTAGTTTCACACACAGTGTTGTAACATTAGTTTTGAAGTAGTTAAGCACGGATTTTATTATACACTGTTATATGGTAGGTTCTCATGTAGTTAAGCACATAGTTTCACATACAGTGTTGTATCGTTAGATTTGAACATAAGTTAAGCATGTAGTTTTACACACAGTGTTGTGAAGTTAGTTTTGAAGAAGTTAAGCACGCAGTTTCTATCACAGTGTTATATGGTAAGTTCTCATGTAGTTAAGCACATAGTTTCACACACAGTGTTGTATCGTTAGTTTTCATGAAGTTAAGCATGTAGTTTCTCATATAGTGTTATATAGTTGGATTTCATGAAATTAAGCACATAGTTTCACGCACAGTGTTGTATCGTTAGTTTTGAAGAAGTTAAGCATGTAGTTTCACACGCAGTGTTGTGTTGTTAGTTTTGAAGAAGTTAAGCACGTAGTTTCTTATACAATGTTCTATGGTAGGTTCTCATGTACTTTAGCACATAGTTTCACATACACTGTTGTATCATTAGTTTTCATGAAGTTAAGTACGTAGTTTCTCATATAGTGTTATATAGTTGGATTTCATGAATTAAGCACATAGTTTCACGCACAGTTTTGCAACGTTAGTTTTGAAGGAGTTAAGCACGTAGATTCTTATAAAGGGTTATATGCTAGGTTCT
>NW_024433915.1:0-9199 GCF_017639785.1 Mesocricetus auratus | reverse complement strand
ATTTATGCAAGTTTAAGATCTTCAAATAAAGCTCAGAATTTCTACAAACTTGTCTTCATCCTGGGTGAAAACTAATGAATAGAAATTCACTAAATATTAGAAGCCTCAAATCTAAGTTACCTATGAAGACAAAAGTGAAATCACACAAAAGACAATATTTTTGCTTTTCAAATTTTTCAAAAACACTAAAGTGTCTCTAAAGATTTTTGCTGAAATTGCTCAAGCACAATTTGATTAATTAGTTCTAGCCTTCCTCATAAATATTCTAGTTCAGTTCTTCAGATGCTTTTTCTTCTTTATGACCTCATCAATGTGAGATATATGTCTATTTACTGGATTTGATTCCCTGAATCCATTTTATTTCATTAAGCAGACATCAACTGGTAATTAAGATAAATTGAATGTAGATGTCAGGAGGAAGAGAAAACTAGGATAGGTATGTAAAATAAGATTATTTTTAAATAATTTATTTAATTCAAATTAGAAACAAGTTTGCTTCACATGTGAAACCCAGCTCCCTCTGCATCCCCTCCTTGCCCCTTCAGCTCTTCCCCAACCCCTCCTCTAATCCCCACACCACTCTCCAGCCTCAGGAAGCTTGGGGACCTGCTGAGACCACCACACTGCCACCCATCACCCACTCCCTTATTTTTCTGATGGGCCTGCTCCCAGCATACAGAGGACCTTCCCAAACAGGAAAGGCATCTGTCCTTTCAGACCCTACCCTCCAGTGTCCCCAGATTCAGCTTCAGGAAAGAAGGAGATGAGTGGAAACAGAAAGACCCTACCTGCACCCACTCAAAGAAGAGATGGGAACAAGTTATAATAAGAGCTCGCTCAGTAATAGAAAGAACAACATTACTCCTAAAGAATCTAGATACCCAATGCCAGCAAGATCTGAAAATCACAACATAGATGAAGCAGAAGGGACAGAACTTAAAAATTATTTCATGAATATGACAGAGACCCTCAAAGAGGAAACAAGGAAATCCCTTAAAGAAATAGAACATAAAAAACAATAAATGGAGGAAAAGATGAATCAAAAATTCAGTAAACAAACAAATCTATTTAATAATCAAAAGAGTACCAAGAAAACAACCAAACAAATGAAGGAAGCAACTCAAAAAGTTGAAGGATTGAAAGCTGAAATAGAAACAATAAAGAAAACACATAATGAGGGGATGCTGGAAATAGAAAAGCTGGGTAAACGATCAGGGACTATAGATGCAAGTATCACCAATATAATACAAGAGACAGAAGAGAGAATAGAGGATATACAGTCATCAACTAAAGAAAATCTCAAAACCAACAAATCCCTAATACAAAATATCCAGCAAAAATGGGACACCGTGAAGAAGCCTGAGAATACCTGAGAATAATAGGTATAGAAGAAAGCGAAGAAATACAGCTCAAAGATACAGAAAACATATTCAACAGAATCATAGAAGAAAACTTCCCTAACCTAAAGAAGGATATACCTATGGAAATACAAGAATCTTACAAAATTGGCTGGACCAGAAAAAGAAGTCATCTCGCCATATAATAATCAAAACATGAAACCTACAGAATAAAGAGAAAATATTAAGAGCAGCTAAAGAAATTGCCAAGTAATACATAAAGGCAGACCAAATTACACCCGATTTCTCAAAGGAAACGATGAAAGTCAGAAGATCCTGGACAGGTGTCCTACAAACGCTAAGGAAACAAGGATCCCAGTCCAAAAGATTATATCCAGCAAAACTTTCAATTACCATAGATGGACAAAGCCAGATTTAAACAATACATATCCATGAATCCAGCTCTACAGAAAGTGCTGGAAGGAAAACCTAGACCCAAGGAAGGTAACTATACTCACAAAGACACAGGCAATAGATAATCCCATTTTACCAAACACCAAAAGAAAAAGGGAGGAGAAACTACACACAATAACACCACTACCAATAAATCAAGCACAAACAAGAATCATCAATGGTCATTAAAATCCCTCAAGGTCAATTTTCTCAACTTGACTATAAAAGACACAGACTAGCAGAATGGAAACAAGAACAGAGCCCATCCTTCTCCTGCATAAAAGAAACACATCTCAATGACAAAGACAAATGTTACCTCAAAGTAAAGGGTGGGGAAAAATTTCCAATCAAACAGACCCAAGAAAAAAGCTGGTATAGCAATCATAATACCTAACAAATGAGACTTCAAATTAAAATCAATCAAAACATACGAAGGACATTTCATATTCATCAAAGAAAAAGTCCGTCAAGATGAAGTCTCAATTTTGAACATCTATTTCCCAAACACAAAGGCACCCACATTCATGAAAGAAACATTAGTAAAGCTGAAATCACACATAAAATCTCACACAGCAGTGTTAGGAAACTACAACAGTCTGCTCATCCAGTTAGGCAGGACCACGAGACAGAAACTTAACTAAGAAACAAGATTTAATAGAAGTTATGACCCAATTGGGTTTAACTGACATCTATAGAATATTTCACAAACACAGAGTGATATACCTTTTACTCGGTGCCACATGGAACCTTCTCTAAAACTGACCACATAATAAGAAACATAGCAAACCTCCACAGATCCAAAAAAAATTAGAAAGACCCTCTGTATCTTATCAGACAAGGCATGCATTAAAATTAGAATTCAACAATAACACAAATTGCAGAAACCCTACAAACTTGTGGAAATTAAAAAATGCACAATTGCACCATCCCTGGGTAAAGGAAGAAATAAAAAAAAGAAATTAAAGACTTCATGGAATTCAATCAGAATGAAGACACAAAATATCCAAACTTACGGGCAAATCTGAAAGAAATGCTGAGAGGAAAGTTCATTACACTAGGTGCCCACATGAAGAATCTGGAGAACAGTCACACTAGAGAATTAATAGCACAACTGAATGCTCTATAACAAAAAAAGCAAACTCACCCAGGAAGAGTAGATGTGAGGAAATTATCAAATTATCAATGAAACAAAAAGTTGGTTATTTGACAAAAATCAACAAGATAGACATAGAGAGGGCATGATAATTAACAAAAGCAGAAATGAAAAGGGAAGATAACAATAGACTTTGAGGAAATCCAAAGAATCATCAGGGCATACACTGAAAACCTGTACTCCACAAAATTTGAAAAGTTAAAGGAAATGGAAAATTTTCTGGATAGATATGATATGCCAAAATTAAATCAAGAACAGGTAAAGAATCTAAACAGACCTATAACCCTTAATAAAATAAAAGCAATCATCAACATCTCTCAATCTAAAAAAACCCAGGCCCACATGGCTTCAGAGCAGAATTCTACCAGAAATTCAAACAAGAGCTGATTCCAATGCTCCTAAATATGTTCCACACAATAGAAGCAGGTAGTTCTGGCACTACAAATGATGCTGTAATGATAAGTGGCACACTTACTGAGAGTAAAACTAAATATTTATTGTAGAAATTACTCACAAGATACCAAACAATAACCCAGATGAGCCCAATAGTTTTCTGCTGCTGAACTGGAAGCTGAAATCCGGGAAAAGAGATCAAGACTTGTGTTATTCGGTGTTTTATGCCTTCCCCCGTAATGCCCCCTAGCCATGCCCAAAAGTGGGCCTGGCTAGTGACATACTTCATTGCCTATATATGTAAACATCTTTATGTCCATCCATATATGTTTTTAGTCATGCCTAAAATGGGTGTGGTTAGTGGTGTGGTAAACCGCTCTTTTATCCCCTCATCTGTATGCTCCTCTAGTAAGTCACATGGTTAATGGCGGCATACAGGCTTCCTCCTACATAGATCACTGCCAAACTCTGTTTATGAGGCTACAATTACCTTGGTACACATGCCACACAAAGACACAACTAAGAAAGAACTATAGCCCAATTTCACTTATGAATATTGATGCAAAAATACTCAGTAAAATATTAGCAAATTAGATTCAAGAGGACATCAGAAAAATCATCCATGATGTTCACTTAGTCTTCATCCCAGGAATGCAGGGATGGTTCAGCATTAGAAAATATATCAATGTAATCCACCATATAAATAAACTGCAAAAGAAAAACCATGTGATCATCTCACTACAAGGTGAAAATGCCTTCGACAAAATCCAGGACCCCTTCATGATAAAGTTCCTAGAGAGATCTGGGATAGCAGGAACATGCCTGAACATAATAAAAGCAATATACAGTAAACCAACAGCTAATATCAAAGTAAATGGAGAGAAACTCAAAGCAATTCCTCTCAAATGAGGAACAAGACAAGGCTGCCAAACTCTCCATATCTCCTCAATATTTTACTTGAAGTTCTAGTTAGAGCAATAAGACAACAAAAGGAGAATGAGGGGATATAAATAGGAAAAGAAGAAGTCAAGCTTTCACTATTTGCAGATGTTATGATACTTTACATAAGTGATCTGAAAAACTTTGCAAGGGAACTCCTAGATCTGATAAACACATTCAGCAAAATGGCAGGATACAAGGTTAACTCAAAAAAATCTGTAGCCCTATCATATACAGATGATAAAGTGGCTGAGAAAGAAATCAGAGAAACATCACCCTTTATAATAGCCATAAACAGCATCAAATATCTACAGATAGCATTAACTTAAAAAGTGAAAGATCTGTATATCAAGAAATTTGATTCTCTAAAGAAAGATATCATAGAGGATACCAGAAAATGGAAAGATGTCCCATGCTCTTGGATTGGTAGTATCAACATAATAAAAATGGCAATCTTTCTAAAAGTAATCTACAGATTCAATACAATCCCTATCAAAATTATGGCACAATTCTTCACAAACATTCAAAGAAAAATAATCACCTTTATATGGAAAAACAAAAGACCCAGGATAGACAAAACATCCCCATAAACTAATGGAACTTCAGGAGGCATCACCATATGTGATTTCAAGCTCTATTGGCACAAAAATAGACAGGTAGACCAAGGGAATCAAATTGAAAACCCTGATTTTTAACACACACACTTATGAACACTTGATTTTTTACAAAGAATCTAAAATTACACACTGGAAAAAAGAAAGCATCTTGAGCAAATAGTGCTGGAATAAAAGGATATTTGCATGCAGAAGACTGCAGATAGATCCATGTCTATGACCTTACACAAAATTTAAGCCAAAATGGATCAAAGACATCAACATAAATCCAACCACACTGAAACACTTAGAAGAGAGTGGGAGATACATTTGGTAAAGGAGGATGCTTCCTCAACATAACACCAGTAGTACAAGCATTGAGATTGACAATTAACATATGAGACCTCATGACACTAAGAAGGTTCTGTAAGGCAAAGGACACAGTCAACAAGAGGAAATGGCAGTCCACAGAATGGGAAAAGATATTCACTAACTCCACATCTGACAGAGCGCTGAGCTCCAAAGTTTAAAAAGATCTCAAGAAGCAAGTCTCCAAAACACCAAAGGATGCAATTAAAAAGTGGGGTATAGAACTGAACAGAAAATTCTCAATTAGGGAGTCTAAAATAGCTGAAAGACTCTTAAGAAAGGTCTCAACATCCTTAGCCATCAGGTAAATGCAAATTAAAACAACACTGTGATACCATCTCACTCCTGTCAGAATGGCTAAAATCAAAAACACTGAAGGCAATTTATGCTGGAGAGTATGTGGAGAGAGGGGCACACTCCTCCATTGCTGGTGGGAGTGCCAACACATACACCCACATAGGAAATCAGAATGGAGATTACTCAGGAAAATGGGAATCAGTCTACCACAAGACCCAGCAACTCCACACTTATGCATATATCCAAAAGATGAAAATTCTTACAACAAGGACATCAGTTCCACGATTTTCATACCAGCATTATTTGTAATAGCCAGAACCTGGAAGCAACCTAGATGCCCCTCAACTGAATAGTGCATAGAGAAAATGTGGTACATTTAAACAATGGAGTACTACTCAATGGAAAAAACAATGGAATCCTGAAATTCACAGGCAAATGGATAGCACTAAAAGAAACCATTCTGTGTGAGGTAACCCAGTCACAAAAAGACAAACATGGTATGTACTCAATCATATATGTATTTTAGACATGGATCAGGATAGTTCCAGTCTGCAATTCCACTGACAGAGAGTTTGGGAAACAGGAAATAACCTAAGAGAGATATGGATGGTACCTCAGAGAAGAGGAATGAGGCAAGATCTCCTGAACAGTTTGAGAACATGGTGAGAGTTGAGTGTGTGGGGGACTGAGAGCTGGAAAGAATAGAGTGGCAGAAGGGGAGGAGAGAGTAGGTCAAGGGGGAACAGGAAGGTTGAGTGGGGATTAGAATAGGGGTAGAACAGGATGAGAAATACCATCATAGTGGGAGTCCTAGATTTGAAGAGACATCTGGCACCAGTGAGACCTCTAGGGATCTAAAAGGATGACACCAACTGGTTAGCGAAGCAATAGTTTAGAGACTACCTTAAATGCCCATGCCTGATAATGAACTTGACATCTACCTTATGTGCCATCCTAGAACCTTCATGCAGTGACAGATGGAAGCAGAGGCAAACACCCACAGCTAAACTCTGAACTGAACACATGGAACCCAGTGACAGAGAGGAGCAATGAGCAAATGGGCAAAGAATGGGCTGGCAAAACCAGCAGACATAGCTGATCTGAACAGCAGGAACTCTTGGATCCCACACTGGCAGCTGGGAGGCCAGCATGGGACTGATCCAGACCCCTTGAGTGTGAGAGTCAGTGAGGAGACCTGGGTAACCTATGGGGCCCTGGGCAGAAGATCAGTATTTATCCCTGGCATACAAATGGAGTTCGTGTGTCCATAACACAAAAAGGGATGACCTCTCCACCTGGACTCTTAGCCATTAGGGAAATACAAATTAAAACAACTCTGATATACCATCTCACTCCTGTCAGAATGGCTAACATGAAAAACACCAATTACAGTTTATGATGGATAAGTTGTGGAGAGAGTTGAATTCTCCTCCACTGCTGGTGGGAGTGCCAATCATACAGCTACTTTGAAAATCAGTATAGAGATTCCTCAGAAATGTGGGAATAAGCCTACCACAAGTGATTCATACATTTTCTGCTATGATCAGCAAAACTGCTTTAAAATAGCTTTAAATCAAATCATTTATTTACATATTTATTTAGTTGGCCAAGCATATACACTTTTGTATAGCAATATTGCTTAACCTTTTCTTATATCATTGACCATTTGCCAAGATTTCACTGTGCTCTTCATTCTCATGTTTGAAATAAGGAATGCCCATCTACTTTTCTAATTATAAAATGATGTTCTAATGTTGTAATGTCTTCAAAGTGCACTTACTAATATTATTTATTATTCTTACAAATATTCTTTCTCATGCATAGGCTCTTTACAAATCCTTAAATACAAAGATTTTTAGAGAGTTGAATTATCCCTAATTATCTCTAATCTTAAATGTTCATTCTCCTTCTTTCAACACCGTGCTCAATAGCAGGTCTTCATATGACAATATGTTTCAAAATTTTCAGCCTTTAAACATTTTTTCATTAGGTAAGATACTCTGATGTTTCTTTAACTTTGCTCGATGTTCTCACAAGAAGATGTAAAACCACTTCATTCATTAGTCATTCATATATCAAGGCATGCAACAAGGACATTATAGATCAAGCATTTAAATGCTAGTCACAAACTTCTTTTTCCTACAATAAAATGAAAAGTTGGATAAAGTGATTCCATCCGGTTTCCAGTGAAATTGAATACTGTACCTTATGTAAAAGTTACAGAAAATGAAGCAAAGAAGGAGGAAATGGAAGGCACCAATCTTAGTTGCACATCTAACAACAGGAAATAGGATTCTTTGTCCTCAGATGCCCTCCTGGAACAAATTCATTTTAGTGAATTTGTTGTTTGTGATTAATTAGCTCTATTGAAGCTTGGAGAAGGCAGCCATCAAGACCATTTCTTTGAAAAGCCAAGCAGTCTTGCATGCTACTCTCACAGCTAAGACATTTGAAAACAACTGAGTATAGGAGTCTGTTTTGTTCCTTATAGAGCAAAGAATATGTGACAAAGGAGGATAACCTGCCAAATGCACTGAAGGAAATTCCACCTTATAGAGAGGGGTAGAGAAGAGTCAGGTACTGAGAGAATGAGAGGTGTGCAGTCAGCACCTGTAGAGACATGTCTCTGAAAAAAGGACTGCTATGCTTACAAAATACCAATTTTACTGCTCCCAAGTGTGTTGTAACCATGCACTGATTTGGGAGGCCTGAAGATTGAGAAGCAACTGTCGCTGAAATAGTCTGTCGGTAATATCAATTTTCCACTCTCTTTCTTCATAATCCTATGCAGAATTTAGTTGACTGTTTTATGTGTTGGCATTTGGGGGCAATTTTCTATCATCTGGAGATTTGTGTCTATTTGTGAAACAAGGAATATAAAACAATTTTTGTAGGATTAATGAGAAAAGAGATTTGATGATGGATAAGCATTCCTTCCTCACACAGGGACATTACAGATCAGTACCAGCTCTATAAGTAATTAAATGAGGATGATGTGTAGACAAAGTGGCCTCAGAAAATTTGCTATAAGATGAACAATACAGACCCTGGGTGCTGTCATCTGAGCAAAGTAGGAGAATGTATCTTATCACCATTTGCAATAAATTTCTTCCAGTTACCCAGATTTACATCCATTACTTCCTGATGGTTGACGCACTTATTTTTTTGTGATGCTATGATAGATTTGTCAAAAACAATTACAAAGGGCTCTTATTAAAATAGTTTTAACAAACAGAAACAGATTCCCCTAAAGGCCTTTAAGACTAACTTGTGTTTGGACAGGTAGTAAATGGGATTCATCTTCTCACCCATCTGAAAATCTATTTTAGAGGAATTGCAATGAGTTTCTGTCCACTTAGTTGGATGTTGGTTGTTGGCTTTATACATATTGCCTTTAGCATTTTTTAGCAATGTTTCTGTTATCCCATATCTGTCCAGGACCTTTATCGTGAAAAGGTGTTAAATTTTATCGGAGTCATTTTCAGCATCTAGTGAAATGATGATGTGGTTTTCTTTCTCAGTTTGTTTATATGGTGTCTTACATTAACAGATTTTTTTATGTTGAGCGATTCCTGCATCCCTGGAATGGAGTCTACTTGATCATGGCGAATGGTTTTTTTGATGTGTTTTGAATACTATTTGCCAGTATTTTATTGATTATTTTT
>NW_024433914.1:0-21752 GCF_017639785.1 Mesocricetus auratus | reverse complement strand
AAACATAACTAAATTACAATCTCAAAAATAAACATTTAACAACAGAAATAGCCAAATCTATTACCTCCCTCTGCAAATGACACCACATTATTGTGATGAATATTCAAAAGCTATTTTGATTGTATTTAAGTATAGCAACCCTACTAGGACCAATCTTTATTCTCTGTCTTCCTCACATATAAATCTTATGATCTCAACAATCCCCTTCTCTCATCAATTCCAACTTAAAATGAATTGAAAGCTCTACTTGGACTTCCTTTACTATCTGTCTTGAGTCTGCATCTACAGATTGATGTCTGAATCTGTATGCTGGTCCAGGTCATCCACTGTACTGTTCTGCACATTACTTGGACTCAACAGCATCGTCCGAGGAGTGAGTGAAGATGCCAGTCTTTGTTCCAGAGGCCAACACCTGACTGACCACCCATGAGAGAAGATGAGGCTCCTCCCTGAAACATCATCCCTGTCCAACTCACTTAGATGGAGGTGACAGCCACTATCACTTGAGCCTCCTCCTTCATCTCCTTTTTCTGTCAAATCATTTTTCTGTGTGTTTTTAAAAAATAAACAACAGGCTGGGCTGTAAGAATGTACTGCTAGAGTCTACCTGCTGCCCAGGCTACAGTCCTTTGCAGCAGCTCTCCTCTGCCACAGGTTTCCTCCACTGTCTTTGAGTCCCTAGTTAAGAGACTTGGGGTCCCCAGATCTTCACCTAGGAAGTGAGTTTATATCAAAGGGGACATTGCTGACCACAATTCATGCTCCCCACCCTCCTCCCTGACTGCTGCCTTGGAATCAGAGAGCCTGGTGGCAGGCTTACACTGAGAAAACTCTCCCATCCTCAATAAAACCTAAGAGACCACATCTTCCATTAGAGGGATTCCTCTTTTCAGAGATCCCCCATGCATGTGCCCATGGTGCTAAGGCTGAACTCTCATTCAAGACCCCACCATGCTCTTGCCTCTCTATCTGTCTAGGGTGTTACTGACTCTAATAAACTCCTTTCTCCACAGTAATCTGTTCTAGTGTCCCTCTAATACCCTGAAACCTCTCCGTCAGATAGTCACCCATCTCTCTCAATGAAAAAAAATTAACGAAGCATCGCTTGTGTGCTCTAAAACCTGCCCCAGGCATGTCTGTAGCTCCGTAATATGCTTTCTCAAACTAGGAAAAATTATCCCCAACTGAAGAATACCCTACCCATACCCCCCAAAAAACAAAAACAAAAACAAAACATCCTGGAAAAATGCTAACAATTGACGAGGCCTTCCTTTTTTGTGCTGATTACATAACTTTCAAATTGGTTTAAATATTTGTTTCCATTATTCTCCCATTAGCACTACCATGACTATATAGAATTTGTCAACATCATTGTTTGAGTTTTAAGATGGTGCTTATTTGCAAGGCTAGTATTACTTTATTGTATTGGTTCTTTTGTTTTCTTTTGTTTTTGTTTTTTCGAGACAGGATTTCTCTGTAGACCAGGCTGGCCTGGAACTCACAGAGATTCCCCTGCCTCTGCCTCCCAAGTGCTGGGATTAAAGGCGTGTGCCACCAACACCTTGCTTATTGTATTGATTCTTAATTTTTACCAAAATATGTTTTTAAAATTATTGAATAAAACACAGATCTCACCTTTAACAAATTCAGTGTTTTCTCATACATTTGCCCTGAGTGTACAGAAGAAAGCTGCACCTTTTAAAAATGATCTCTCTTCGAAATGTCTAAGCATTTTCACTCAGACAGTGAGTGAGCTTCTAAACTCACTCACTGAGGGTGATTAGTCCTGCATACATCACAGGGGTTTCTAAGCAGAATGATCCTTACTTTCGTTCTTTCCTCAATATTTGCTCCATACTGTAGAAGCCTGGCAGCCATTGCTGGCTCCCCGCCATACACTGCATAGTGGAGAGCAGTGTTACCACTGTTGTCTTTAATATGCACGTTAGCATGACGCTCTAGCAGATAGCACACGATTTCCTCTTCCCAGCTCTGGACAGCCTGGAGGGATTGCAACAAGAAGTACATGGTCAACTCAAAGAATTTATGCTACACACTCATGGGTTTCATCAATTAATTATATTTACATGAGATAAATTCATTTTTACTTAAAAGTTTCTTGTGCTTAAAATGATGGTTACAGTCTACCTTCATCAGAGGTGTGATATTATGGTTGTCACACACATTAATCTCACACCCACGCCTCCAGAGGTAATTCACCATTTCTAGATGTCCATAGAAACAGGCAAAGTGCAAGGCATTCCTATAGAGAAATTACAGTGCATTGTGTCAATATACACAAATATTCATGTAATCAAAACTGTTAAATAGCATACTGTGCATGTGCCTTCTAAACAAATATGTAACATTCTTCTAAAGAAACTTCTTTTCCCTTGTAAAATTTCTTCACACACACACACCAATCTACTTCATTTGCAGTAAGCCTCATTTAAATTCTCAGAATACAGAACACAAATCCCTTGTCAGAATATAACACAAATGACTTCTATCCCAATTCATGACAGACCCTTTGTTTCCAAGTCTCCTTGGTCAGCCTTTTCCTGTCTCTTTTGCTTAGCATGCTGTCTTCTGGACTTGCAGTAGGATGGGCCACTAATCTCTGCTCACAACATTCTTCTGTAACACTCAGCTACAAACTTGTCCACATCCTACCACAAAGCAGGTCGTATGCCCTATAAACCATATCCTCATGGAGGCTTTCAAGAAACAGAGAAGGAACTGGAACCAATGACTGGCTATACCCTTAAAGTCTGACCACGAAAAATTTCTCTCTGTCTATAAGGTTCCATAACCTCCAAAATGGAGCTACCATTTAAGACAAAATGCTCTATTACCCTTTCTAGGCTTCATTTCTGTTATGATAAAATAGAATATTGTGATGCTTCATTGAAAATGTATATAAAGCTTTCTGGATGAAAGAAGGAGATAATTTCTACTTGACAGAAATAATCTTGGCGGAGAGAGAACATCAGCAACGCAGTGACCCACTGGCAGAGAGAGCTTCAGCAGCAAGGGGCCTGCCAGGATAGAGCATCAGTGGTCAAACAGCCTGGATGCACTGACAGCAGCAGCTTCCAGAAACTATCAGAAAAAGTGCCTCTGGGCACCAGGGGCAGGGCTTCCAGCACTTGGAAGGCAGAGGCAGGCAGATCTCTGTGAGTTCAAGGCCAGCCTGGTCTACAAAGCTACACAGAGAAGACCTGTCTCAAAAAACAACACCAAAAAGGGCATCTGGGAAAGAGCACATGTGTACCAGTCAGCATCCAGTGCCATTCTCTGAATGAGATACTCAGCTGATCATCTACCATTGGAGCCTCAGACCCACCTGCACATTAAGGAGCAGTCACCAGTGCTGTGACTCTGCCTGCGGCTGGAGGAGCAATCAACAGAGCCATAGCCCTCAACTGCACCAGTTGGAAGAAGAGAGACCCCCTGAAGCACAGTCTCCACCTATATGTGGTTGGAGGAAGCGATGGGTACACAACAGTGTAAGAACACTCAACAACATCAAGAGCAACACAGCACCACCAGAAACTAGTAGTCCTAAAACAGTAAGACCTGAACATCCCAATGCCGGTAACGCAAGAAAACAACCGTAAAAATAACTTTATGAAGATGACTGACACACTTAAAGAGGAAATGAAAAATTCCCTTAAGAGAAATCGAGGGCTCTTTTTTTCATGGCACCTCCTAGGCGGTCATCTGTATGAAGATGAAGATGAATATCTCCTTCCCCGCCAATGGCTGCCAGAAAATCATTGAAGTGGACAGTGAACACAAGCTTCGTATGTTCTATGAGAAGCGCACAGCCACAAAAGTAGCTGCTGATGCTCTGGGTGAAGAGTGGAAGGGTTATGTGGTCCAAATCAGTGGCAGAAATGACAAATATGGTTTTCCCATGGCTCAAGGTATTTTGAACCATGGTAGAGTGTGCCTGCTGTTGAGTAAGGGGCATTCTTGTTATAGAACAAGGAGAACTAGAGAGAGGAAGCACAACTGTTCAAGGATGCATCGTGGATGCTAATCTGAGTGTTCTCAACTTGGTTATTGTAAAAAAAAATGAGAGAAGGATATTCCTGGCCTGACAGATACTACTGTTCCTCATCGGTTGGGACCTAAAAGAGCTAGCAGAATCCAAAAGCTTTTTATTCCCCCTAAAGAAGATAATGTCTGCCAATATGTTGTGAGAAAGCCTTTAAACAAAGAAGGAAAGAAGCCCAGGACCAAAGCACCCAAGATTCAGTGTCTTGTTACTCCATGTGTGAAGAAACAAGAACAAAGGAAAACAAGGAGGAGGCTGCAGAGTATGCTAAACTTTTGGCCAAAATAATGAAGGAAGCCATAGAAAACACCAGGAACAGATCGCAAAGAGACAGATGCTGTCCTCACTGAGAGCTTCTGCTTCTAAGTCTGAGGCCAGTCAAAAATAAATCTTTAAGAATAACAAATAAATAATCACACATTGAAAAAAAAGAACCCGAGGAAAAGACAAACAAAAAATTAGAAGAAATCAAAAAGTTCCTTATAGAAAAAGCAATCAAACAGGTGAAGGAAACAGTTCAAGACTTAAAAAATGAAATAGAGGCAATAAAGAAAACACAAATGAAGGGAACTCTGGAAATGGAAAATCTGAGTAAACAATCAGGAACTATAGATGCAAGTATAAACAGCAGAATATAAGAGATGGAAGAAAGAATCTTAAGCATTGAAGATATGATACAGGAAATAGATGCATCAGTAAAAGAAAATGTTAATTCCAACAAAATATCCAAGAAATCTGGGACACCATGAAAAGACTGAACCTAAGAATAATAGTGATAGAAGAAGCAGAAGAATACCAATTCAAAGGCACAAAAATATATTCAACAAAATCATAGAAGAAAAGATTCCAAACCTAAAGGAGGACATGCCCATGAATGTACGAAATAGACTTGACCAAAACGAAAGAGAGAGAGAGACTCCTCGTCACGTAATAATCAAAACACTAAACATACAGAATAATGTAAGAAAGTAAGCATATTAAGAGATGCAAAGAAAAAAGGCCAGGTAACAAATAAAGGCAGACCTAGCAGAATTACACCCAACTTCTCAATGGAAACAATGAAAGCCAGAAATTCTGAGCAGGAGGTATGCAGACACTAAGAGACCATGGATTCAAGCCCAGACTACAATACCCAGAAAAGATTTCAATCACCATAGATAGAGAAAACAAGATATTCCATGACAAAACCAGATTTAAACAAAATAATTTCACAAATCCAGCAATAAAGAAAGTGCTAGAAGGAAAACTCCAACCCAACGAATTTAGTTACACTCACAAAAACACAGGCAATAAATAATACAACACTAGCAAATCCCAAAGAAGGGAAATGCACACACAATACCACCACCACCAACAACAACAAAAACAAGAATCAACAATCAATGCTCATGCTGGGTGGTGGTGGTGCATGCTTTTAATCCCAGCATTCAGGAGGCAGAGGAAGGCAGATTTCTGTGAGTTTGAGACCAGCCTGGTTCCAGGACAGCCTCCAAAGCCACAGGGAAACCCTGTCTCAAAAAAACAAAACAAAACCCAAAAAACAAAAAACAATCAATGGTCATTAATATCCCTTAATGTCAATGGACTTAATTAATCTATAAAAATGACCCAAGCTAATATAATGGATCCAAAGACAGAATCCATCCTTCTGCTGCATACAAGAAACACACCTCAACTTCAAAGACAGATGTTACGTCAGAGTAAAGGATTTGGAAAAGATTTTCCAATCAAACAAACCTAAGAAATGAACTGGTAGAGGTATCATTTTTTTAAAAATCTTTTTTTATTTGTTATGTGTACAGTGTTCTGTATGCATGTATCCCTACAGGCCAGAAGAGGGCACAAAATCTCATTACAGATGGTTGTAAGCCATCATGTGGTTGCTGGGAATTGAACTCAGAACCTCTGGAAGACCAACTAGTGTTCTTAGCCACAGAGCCATCTCTCCAGCCCAATAGTTATCCTAATATCTAAGAAAATAGATTTCAAACTAAAAATAGTCAAAAGATAAAGAAGAGTATTTCATATTCATCACAGGAAATATCCATCAAGATGAAGTCTCAATTATGAACATTTATTCATCAAACACAAGGGCACCCAAATTTGTAAAAGAAACATTACTAAAGCTTAAATCACACATCAAGGTCCAAACACGAATAGTGAGAGACTTCAACACACCACTCTCACCACTGGACAGGTCTACCAGACAGAAACTTAATAGAGAAATAAAGGAACTAACAGAAGTTGTGACTCAAATGGGCATAACAGACATCTATAAAACATTTCACCCAAACACAAAAGAATATACCTTCTTCTCAGCACCTCATCAAACCTTCTCTAAAATTAACCACAAATTTCAACAAAGCAAACCTCAACATGTACAACAACAACAACAACAAAAAGGAATAAACCCCTGCATCTTATCGGATCACATGACTTAAAGTTAGAATGAACAACACTAACTACACATAGCCCACAAACTCATGAAAATTGAACAATGCTCAGATGAATCACCCCTAGGTCAAGGAAGAAATTAAAGACTTCCTAAAAGTCAGTGAAAATAACCACACAGCATACTCAATCTTATTGGACACAATGAAAGCAGTGCTAAGAGGAAATTTCATAGTACTAAATGCCTATACAAAAAAGCTAGAGAAATCCCACACAATCAAATTAACAGAATAACTGAAAGCTCTAGAACAAAAAGAAGTAAGCTCACCCAGGAGGAGTAGAAGATGGAAAATAATCAAATTGAGAGCTGAATTAAACAAAATGGAAACAAAGAAAACAATAAAAAGAATCAATGTAAGGAAGAGTTGGTTCTTCCAAAAAATCAACAAGATAGACAAACCTTTATCCAAGTGAACCAAAAGGCAGAGAGAGAATATACAAACTAACAAAATCAGAAATGAAAAGGGGGACATAACAACAGACACTGAGGAAATCCAGAGAATCATCAGTTCATACTTCAAAGACCTGTATTCTGCAAAATTGGAAAATTCAAAGGAAATGGACAACTGTCTGGCTAAGCACCGCATAACAAAATTAAATCAAGACCAGATAAACAAATTAAATAGACCTATAAACCCTAAGTAAACAGAAACAGTCATCAAAAGTCTCCCAACCAAAAAAAGCCCAGGGCCAGATGGTTTCAGTGCAGAATTCTACCAGAATTTCAAAGAACAGCTAATAACAATACTCCTCTAATTGTTCCATATAATAGAAACATAAGGAACATGCCCCAACTCTTATTATGAAGCTACAGTATTCCTGATTCCCAAACCACACACAGATGCAACTAAGAAAAGAATTACAGACCAATCTCTCTCATGGACACTAATGCAAAAATACTCAAAAAATACTGGCCAATCGAATCCAAGAACACACCAGAAAAATCATCCACCATGATCAAGTAAGCTCCCGGAGATGCAAGAATGGTTCAACAAATGAAAATTCATCAGTGTGATCCACCATATAAACAAACTGAAAGAAAAAAATCAAATGATCATCTCATTAGATGCTGGAAAAGCCTTCCACAAAACTAACATCCCTTCATGATAAAGGTCTTGGAGAGATCAGGGATACGAGTAACACACCTAAATATAATAAAGGCAATATACAGCAAGCCAACAGCCAACATCAAACTAAATGAAGAGAAACTCAAAGCAATTCCACTAAAATCAGGAATAAGACAAGGCTGTCCACTTTCTCCAAATTTATCCAATATAATACTTGAAGTTCTAGCTAAAGCAATAAGATAATTAAAGGGCATCAAGGAGATATAAATTGGAAAAGAAGTCAAACTTTTGTTATTTGCAGATGATATGATAGTATACATAAGTGACCCCAAAGATTCTGCCAGAGAACTCCTACAACTGATCAACTCCTTCAGTAATGGGGCAGGATACAAGATTAACAAACACAAAAACAAAACAAAAGAAACAAACAAACAAAAACTACTAGTAGCCCTCCTGTATACAGAGGACAAACAAGCTGAGAAAGAAATCAGAGAAACATCACCATTGACAATAGCCAAAAACAACATAAAATATCTTGGGTCACTCTAACCAAATGAGTGAAAGACCTGTCTGACGAGAACTTTAAGTCTTTGAAGAAAAAAATTGAAGAGGGTACCAGAAAATGGAAAGATCTCCCATGCTCTTGGATAGGTAGGATTAACATAGTAAAGATGGCAATCTTACCAAAATCAATCTACAGATTCAATGCAATCCCCATCAAAATCCCAGCACAATTCTTCACAGACCTGGAAAGAATAATACTCAACTTCATGTGGAAAAAAAAACAGGATAGCCCAAACAATCATGTACAATAAAGGAACTTCTGGAGGCATCACCATCTCTGACTTCAAACTCTACTATAGAGATACAATAATGAAAATATCTTGCTATTAGCATAAAAACAGACAGGTGAAGCAACGGAATTGAATCAAAGCCTTGACATTAACTCACACATCTATGAACACCTGATTTTTTACAAAGAAGCTAAAATTATACAATGGAAAAAAAGAAAGCATCTTCAGCAAATGGTGCTGGCATAACTTGAGTTGACATGTAGAAGAATACAAACAGATCCATATCTCTTGCCATGAACAAAACTCAAGTCCAAATGGATCAAAGACCTCTACATAAATCCAACCACACTGAACCTCATAGAATAGAAAATGGGAGGTAGCCTTGAACACATTGGCACAGGAGACCACTTCCTTAATAGAACACCACTAGCACAGACACTGAGAGCTGGGACCTCAGCTTCTGTAAGGCAAAGAACATCGCCAACAAGACAAAATGGCAGCCTACAGAATGGGAAAAGATATTCACCAACCCCACATCTGACAAAAGGCTGATCTCCAAAATACACAAAGAACTCAAGAAACTAGACACCAATATACCAAATAATCCAATTTAAAAATGGGGTACAGATCTAGAGGAAAGACATCAGCCCTTCCAAGACCCCAACCCCAGCGAGTCCAGCTTCAGGTGAGATTGGGTCTCCAGGAGGACCCCCTGCCCAACACCCATCCCCTTGATCTTCTGGGCCGCTCCTGGCATCCAGAAGACCCGCCCACACAGGAAAGACATCAGCCCTTCCAAGACCCCAACCCCAGCGAGTCCAGCATCAGGAAAGGCATCAGCCCTTCCAAGACCCCAACCCCAGCAAGTACAGCTTCAGGAGGCCTGCCCACACAGCAAAGACGTCAACAATTCCAAGACCCCAACCCCAGCAAGTCCAGCTTCAGGAAAGACATCAGCCCTACCAGGACCCAAACTCCGTGTCAGAATCCCCAGCTTCAGCTGCAGGAAGGAAGGAGACCAGTGGAGATGGAAAGACCCCACCAGCACCCACTGGAAGAAGAGATGGGAAGAAGACAGAATAAGAGATCACTCAGCAATAGAAACACCAACATGACCCCACCAGAATCTAGGGATCCAACACCAGTAAGACCCGAAAAGCACTACATAGACGAAGAAGAGGCAGACCTTTAAAATTATTTCATGAAGATGATAGAGACCCTCAAAGAAGAAATGAGGAAATCCCTTATAGAAATAGAAGAAGGTTCCTCCAGCAGCATCAGGTAAACAGGCCGGCTTCCCGGCCTGTGTTCCAGTGCCTGCAGATCACCTGGGAACTGCACAGAGCTCCCAATCCCGGCGGGAGCCAAGCACCCCAGACTCCAGATCTTCTCTCCCACCAACGAGACCAGGAAACAAGAGGAGGCTGGGAGTCCAGGGAAGCAGCTGTTCCTCCAGCAGCATCAGGTAAACAGGCCGGCTTCCCGGCCTGTGTTCCAGTGCCTGCAGATCGCCTGGGAACTGCACAGAGCTCCCAATCCCGGCGGGAGCCAAGCACCCCAGACTCCAGATCTTCTCTCCCACCAACGAGACCAGGAAACGAGAGGAGGCTGGGAGTCCAGGGAAGCAGCTGTTCCTCCAGCAGCATCAGGTAAACAGGCCGGCTTCCCGGCCTGTGTTCCAGTGCCTGCAGATCGCCTGGGAACTGCACAGAGCTCCCAATCCCGGCGGGAGCCAAGCACCCCAGACTCCAGATCTTCTCTCCCACCAACGAGACCAGGAAACCAGAGGAGACAGGGAGATCAGGGGAGTAGCTGTTCCAGATCAGGTAAAACAGGACCCAGCATAGGGTCCAGGGGACCAGGTAGGAGGCTAAGCGCCCCAGATTCCTATTCTTCTTCTCCACCCACGGGACCAGCATTTGGACAAGGAATAGAAGAACCACCAGATTATTGGACTTGCTAGCACCCACCAAAAGGGAACTCAGGTCCCCAGACCAGTAAGGGGCTCTTTCTGCACCCACTAGAAGAAGAGATGGGAAAGAGACAATACAAAAACACAGTCAGCAACAGAAAAACAAATATGACACCGCCAGATTCTAGAGACTCCACACCAGCAAGACCCCAACATTCCAATGCGAACGAAGCAGAAGAGAACGACCTTAAAAGCACCTTCATGAAAATGATAGAGGCCCTAAAAGAGGATATAGGAAAATCCCTCAAAGAAATGGAAGAAAAACAAACCAAAAAATGCAAGAAATGGAAGAAAAAACAAACCAAAAAATGCAAGAATTGGAAGAAAAAACAAACCAAAAAAGGCAGGAAATGGAAGAAGAAATGAAGCAAAAAATGCAAGAAATGGAAGAAAAAACAAAGCAAAAAATGCAAGAATTGGAAGAAGAAACATACCAAAAAAGGCAGGAAATGGAAGAAGAAACAAAGCAAAAAATGCAAGAAATGGTAGAAAAAACAAAGCAAAAAATGAAAAAAATGGAAGAAGAAACAAACCAAAAAAGGCAGGAAATGGAAGAAGAAACAAAGCACAAAATGCGAGAAATGGAACAAAAAGCAAACCAAAAAATGCAAGAAATGGAAGAAAGAACAAACCAAAAAATTCATATAAGGCAACAAACGGACGAAAAGATAAACAGAAAATTGCAAGAAGCAATGCAAACACTGCAAGGGTTGAAAACTGAAATAGAGACATTAAAAAAACACAATCTGAAGAAAGGCAGAAAATAGAAAAGCTGGACAAACAGTCAGGCACTACCAATACAAGCATTACCAACAGAATAGAAGAGATGGAAGAGAGAATCTCAAGTGTTGAAGATACACTAGGAGAAATGGATTTATCAACCAAAGAAAACCTTAAATCCAACAAATCCTTAACACAAAACATCCAGGAAATATGGGACACCATGAAAAGACCAAACCTAAGAATAATAGGTATAGAAGAAGGAGAAGAAACCCACCTCAAAGGGGCAGAAGGCATATTCAACAAAATCATAGAAGAAAACTTTCCCAACCTTAAGAAAGACATGCCAATGAAGGTACAAGAAGCCTACAGAACACCAAATAGAGTGGACCACAAAAAAATCCCCTCGCCACATAATAATCAAGACCCCAAACATACAGAATAAAGAAAGAATATTAAGAGCAGCTAAGGAAAAAGGTCAAGTAACATATAAAGGCAGACCTATCAGAATTACACCTGATTTCTCCATGGAAACTCTGAAAGCCAGAAGGTCCTGGATAGATATTCTACCTACACTAAGAGACCATGGATGCCAGCCCAGACTACTATACCCGGCAAAGCTCTCAATCACTATAGACGGAGAAAACAAGATATTCCATGACAAAACTAGATTCAAGCAATATGTGTCCACTAACCCAGCCCTACAGAAAATTTTGGAAGGAAAACTCCAACCCAAGGAAGCTAACTACAACCAGAAAAACATAAGCATTAGAGAATCCCTCTCTACCAACAGCCAAAAGAACAAAGGGGTGAAATTCCACACATAATTCCACCAACAACAACCATCGCAAATCGAAGAAGGATGAGCAATCAATGGTCATTAATATCCCTCAATATTAATGGCCTTAACTCACCCATAAAAAGACACAGACTAGCAGAATGGATTCGAAGACAGAACCCTTCCTTCTGCTGCATACAAGAAACACACCTCACCCTCAAAGACAGACATTACCTGAGAGTTAAAGGTTGGGAAAAAATTTTCCAATCAAATGGACCCAAGAAACAAGCAGGGGTAGCAATCCTAATATCTAACAAACTAGACTTTAAAATAAAATCAATCAAAAGAGATGAAGGAGGGCATTACATACTCATCACAGGTGAAACCCACCAAGATGAAGTGTCTATCCTGAACATCTATGCCCCAAATACAAAGGCATCCACATTCGTTAAAGAAACATTATTAGAACTTAAATCTCATCTAAAGCCCCACACAGTTATAGTGGGAGATTTCAACACACCACTCTCACCACTAGACAGGAATACCAGACAGAAACTCAACAAAGAAGCAAAGGGTCTAATAGAAGTAATGACCCAACTGGGATTAACAGATATCTATAGAACATTTCATCCACATAAAAAAGAATATACCTTCTTCTCACCACCACATGGAACCTTCTCAAAAATCGACCACATACTTGGCAACATATCAAACCTCAGCAGCTACAAAAAATTGGAATAACTCCATGCATCTTATCAGACCACCATGCTTTAAAATTAGAATTCAACAACAACACAAATTGCAGAAAACCTACAAACTCATGGAAATTGAATAATGCTCAACTGCACCATCCCTGGGTCAAAGAGGAAATAAAAAAAGAAATTAAAGACTTCCTCGAATTCAATGAGAATGAAGACACAACATACCCAAACCTATGGGACACTTTGAAAGCAGTGCTACGGGGGAAGTTCATAGCACTAAGTGCTCACATGAAGAAACAGGAGAACAGTTATACCAGAGAATTAACATCACAGCTGAAAGCTCTAGAACACAAAGAAGCAAACTCCCCCAGGAGGAGTAGACGCCAGGAAATAATCAAATTGAGGGCTGAAATCAATAAAGTAGAAACCAGGAAAACAATACAAAGAATCAATGCAACGAAGAGTTGGTTCTTTGAGAAAATCAACAAGATAGACAAACCTTTGTCCAAACTTACCAAACAGCAGAGAGTGAACACGCAAATTAACAAAATCAGAAATGAAAAGGGGGACATAACAACAGACTCTGAGGAAATCCAGAGAATCATTAGGTCATACTTTGAAAACCTGTACTCCACAAAATTCGAAAATTTAAAGGAAATGGATGACTTCCTGGACAGCTATCATTTGCCAAAACTAAATCAAGAACAGATAAGCAATTTAAATAGACCTATAACCCCTATGGAAATAGAAGCTGTCATCAAAAGTCTCCCAACCAAAAAAAGTCCAGGTCCAGATGGCCTCAGTGCAGAATTCTACCAGAAATTCAAAGAACAGCTTATACCAATTCTTCTCAAAGTGTTCCACACAATAGAAGCAGAAGGGTCTTTGCCAAACTCTTTCTATGAGGCTTCAATAACCTTGATCCCCAAGCCACACAAAGATACAACTAAGAAAGAGAACTTCAGACCAATATCCCTCATGAACATTGATGCAAAAATACTCAATAAAATACTGGCAAATCGGATCCAAGAACACATCAAAACAATCATTCACCACGATCAAGTAGGTTTCATCCCAGGGATGCAGGGATGGTTCAACATACGAAAATCCATCAACGTAATCCACCATATAAACAAGCTGAAAAACAAAAATCACATGATCATCTCACTAGATGCTGAAAAAGCCTTTGACAAAATCCAACACCCCTTCATGATAAAGGTCTTGGAGAGATCTGGGATAACAGGGACATACTTAAACATAATAAAAGCTATATACAGTAAACCAACAGCCAACATCAAACTAAATGGACAGAAACTCAACGCAATTCCTCTAAAATCAGGAACAAAACAAGGCTGTCCACTCTCTCCATACCTTTTCAACATGGTACTTGAAGTTCTAGCTATTGCCATACGACAACAAAGGGGGATCAAGGGGATACAAATTGGGAAGGAAGAGGTCAAACTTTCACTGTTTGCAGACGATATGATAGTTTACATCAATGACCCAAAGAACTCTACCAGGGAACTCTTACAGCTGATTAACACCTTCAGCAAAGTGGCAGGCTACAAGATCAACTCAAGAAAATCAGTAGCCCTACTATATACAGATGATAAAAGGGCTGAAAGAGAAATCAGAGAAACATCACCCTTTACAATTGCCACAAACAACATAAAATACCTTGGGGTAACGCTAACCAAACAAGTGAAAGACCTGTATCGTAAGAACTTTGAATCTTTAAAGAAAGAAATTAAAGAAGCCCTCAGAAAATGGAAAGATCTCCCATGCTCTTGGATAGGTAGGATCAATGTAGTAAAAATGGCAATCCTGCCAAAAGCAATCTACAGATTCAATGCAATCCCCATTAAAATCCCAGCACAATTCTTCACAGACCTTGAAAGAACAATAATCAATTTTGTATGGAAAAACAAAAGACCCAGGATAGCCAAAACAACCCTGTTCAACAAGGCAACGTCCGGAGGCATCACCATCCCTGACCTCAAGCTCTATTACAGAGCTATAGTCCTGAAAACAGCTTGGTATTGGCACAAAAATAGACAGGTAGACCAATGGAATCGAATTGAAAACCCGGGTATTAACCCACACACGTACGAACATCTGATCTTTGACAAAGAAGCTAAAAATATACAATGGAATAAAGAAAGCATCTTCAACAAATGGTGCTGGCATAATTGGAGACTGGCATGTAGAAGAATGCGGATCGATCCATGTTTATCGCCATGCACAAAACTTAAGTCCAAATGGATCAAAGACCTCAACATAAATCCAGCCACACTGAACCTCTTAGAAGAGAAAGTGGGTGGTACCCTTGAACGAATTGGTACAGGAGACAGCTTCCTGAACATAACACCAGTAGCACAGACAGTGAGATCAACAATTAATAAATGGGACCTCCTGAAACTGAGAAGCTTCTGTAAGGCAAAGGACACAGTCAGCAAGACAAAAAGGCAGCCAACAGAATGGGAAAAATATTCACTAATCCCACATCTGACAGAGGGTTGATCTCCAAAATTTACAAAGAACTCAAGAAGCAAGTCTCCAAAACACCAAAGGACCCTATTAAAAAGTGGGCTGCAGAACTAAATAGAGAGTTTTCAATAGAGGAGTCTAAAATGGCTGAGAGGCACTTGAGAAAGTGCTCAACATCCTTAGCCATCCGGGAAATGCAAATCAAAACAACTCTGAGATACCATCTCACTCCTGTCAGAATGGCTAAAATCAAAAACACCAATGACAATTTATGCTGGAGAGGATGTGGTGAAAGGGGAACACTCCTCCATTGCTGGTGGGAGTGCCAACTGGTTCAGCCACTTTGGAAATCAATATGGAGATTCCTCAGAAAAATGGGAATAAACCTACCACAAGACCCAGCAACTCCACTCTTAGGCATATATCCAAAAGATGCCCATTCATACAACAAAGATGTCTGTTCCACTATGTTCATAGCAGCTTTATTTGTAATAGCCAGAACTTGGAAGCAACCTAGATGTCCCTCACCCGAAGAATGGATAGAGAAAATGTTGTACATCTACACAATGGAGTACTATTCAGCACAAAAAATAATGGAATCATGAGATTCGCAGGCAAATGGATGACACTAGAAGAAACCATCCTGAGTGAGGTAACCCAGTCACAAAAAGAGAAACATGGCATGTACTCTCTCATATATGGATTTTAGACATAGATCTGGGGAGTGCCAGCCTACAATCCTATGGCCAGAGAGTCTGGGAAACAGAAACTTCATTTAGTGGCTGATCAAAGAAGAGGCAGACTCCCTTGGTTAAGTACTGAGCTGAACTCAAGAAAGCCAGTAACAGAGAGGGAGGACTGATGATCAAAGGGATTAAGACTGGGCTGGTTTAACCCCCAGAAACAGCTGACCAGGCAAAGGTTAACTCTTGAATCCCAGGCATCAGCCTGGGAATCCAGCATGGGACTGATCAAGACCCCCTGAATCTGGGTGTCAGTGAGGAGGCCTAGGGAATCTATTGAGCCTTGGGCAGCAGATCAGTACCCATCCCAAGTATACACACGGACTTTGGACTCCCATAGGACAATGTGAGGTGCACTCTCACCCTGAACTCTTGGGGAAGGGTCTAGGCCCTGCCCTATATGAAATGACAGACTATGCACACCCCCATGGAGGGCCTCACCCTCCCTGGGGAAATGCATACAAGAAACCCATCTCAACACCAAAGACAGACGTTATCTCAGAGTAAAGGGCTGGGAAAAGATCTTCCAATCAAACGGTCCCAAGAAACAAGCGGGTGTAGCAATCCTAATATCTAGCAAATTAGACTTCAAATTAAAATCAATCAAAAGAGATGAAGAAGGACACTTCGTATTCATCAAAGGAAAAATACATCAAGACGGAGTCTCAATTTTAAACATCTACGCCCCAAACACAAAGGCACTTACATTCGTGAAAGAAACATTACTAAAGCTCAAAATGCACATAAAATCTCACACACTAATAGTAGGAGACTTCAACACTCTGCTCTCACCGCTAGACAGTACCTTCAGACAGAAACTTAACAAAGAAACAAAAGAATTAATAGAAGTTATGACCCAACTGGGTTTAACAGACATCTATAGAACATTCCACCCAAATACAAAGGGATATACCTTCTTCTCGGCACCACATGGAACCTTTTCTAAAATTGACCACATAATAGGAAACATAGCAAATCTCCACAGATACAAAAAAATTGGAATAACCCCCTGCATCTTATCAGACCACCATGCATTAACATTAGAATTCAACAATAACACAAATCGCAGAAACCCTACAATCTCATGGAGATTGAACAATGCACAATTGCACCATCCCTGGGTAAAGGAACAAATAAAAAAAGAAATTAAAGTCTTCCTCAATTTCAGGAGAATGAAGACACAACATACACAAACTTATGGGACACTTTGAAAGCAGTGCTGAGAGGAAAGTTTATAGCTCTAAGTGCCCACATGAAAAAACTGGAGAACAGTCACACTAGAGAATTAATAGCACAGCTGAATGTTCTAGAACAAAAAGAAGCAAACTCCCCCAGGAGGAGCAGACGCCAGGAAATAATCAAATTGAGGGCTGAAATCAATCAAGTAGAAACCAGAAAAACACTGAGAAGAATCAATGAAACAAAGAGTTGGTTCTTTGAGAAAATCAACAAGATAGACAAACCTCTGTCCAAACTAACCACCCTCCCACCCTATTGCCAAATCCTTCCACATAGGGGATATCTAGAGTCTGTCATTTTACTCTGGGTAGGGTCCAGGCTGAGAGTGCATCCCTCTTTGTGCTATAGACACACGAAGACTGAAGACTGTTTGTATACCAGGGATAGACACTGATCCACAGCTCAGGGCCCCATAGTTTGCCCAGGCCTTCTCGCTGACACTCACATTTGGGGGGTCCAGATCAGTCCCATGCTGGCCTCCCCACTGTCAGTCTGGGGTCCAAGAGCTCTCCCCTGTTCAGATCAGCTGTCTCTGCTGGTTTTGCCAGCCCATTCTTTGCCAATTTGCTCATCACTCCTCTCTCTCTGTCACTGGGTTCCTTGGGTTCAGTTCAGTGATTAATTGTGTGTTTGCCTCTGCTTCCATCAGTCACAGGATGAAGGCTCCCGGATGGTTATAGACATCAAGTTCATTATCAGGAATGGGCATTCGAGGTGGTCTCTCCACTATTGCTTAGCTTGCCAATTGGTATTATCCCTTTAGATCACTCGAGGTCACTCTGGTGCCTAATCTGTATTCGATCCTATGATTTCCTCTTCCCCCTATTCTACCCCCACCCCCTCAACTTCCTGTTACCAAGGGTGGAGGCATTTTCTTAATTGAGGTTCTCTCCTCTCAGATGACTTTAGCTAGCTTGACATAAAACTATCCAGCACAATCAATCTACAATTATTTGCATGTGTAAGTCTATATAATAAAAGTATTCTCAATAATATTTATATTATTTAAGAATCTATAAGTACACATAAAAAGATTCTCTTCAGGCCGGGCGGTGGTGGCGCACGCCTTTAATCCCAGCACTCGGGAGGCAGAGAGGCAGGCGGGTCTCTGTGAGTTCGAGGCCGGGCTGGACCGACAGCCTCCAAAACAATACAGAGAAACCCTGTCTCGTAAAAACCAAAAAAATATTCTCTTCAGAAGAGACTAAGTATTGACAGAAAATAAATACATATATAAACACAAAATTAAGAGAAAATGAAATTATCATCTGTGTATGAACGGCCCTACTCTTCAAAGGATTATTTGTAGGAATAACCTAAGTACATGCTGCCCCATTACCAACCAACCACACAGAAGTCAAAGACTCAATGCCAACATAAATGTAGACTATATTCTGCATCACTGCAAATACACTAGAAATAAATAAAAAGATGGTCAGAAACCCTCAAGTGTTCAAATTAAACATTTAAGTAATAAAATGGGAAAATTCAGTTGAAACTAAAATGCTTGAAAACAATACATTAGATTTTTACATATAGCTTGCTCATAAAAGTCCACAATCAATGTTTATGTGGATGTAATCAAACTAAGTTGCCACTTAGCATAACAAGCTATGACTATGCTAATATTTGTCTATATATGCCTCTTTTAAAGGTGAAATGTTCCTTCCAATGTGTTCTTCTAATAGTTTGATATTTTAAGGCAGGTTGATAAAAACAAAGGGCTATGTTATTTTTCTTCCCTTACTGGAACCAACAGGTAGAACTGTATACAATTTTTCAATGCAGCAGGAGGAACAGGTACTCTCTGCCACCTTCCTAGTTCAGGTCCTTACAACACACATCAGTTAAATATGTATGTGAGTGTGTGTTTGTGTGTGTGTGTATATATATATATATGTAAATATATACATTATATACATATTCTATTTAATACATCGTTATGATGGTTATTGGATTTTATCTGAAGAATTTTAGGTTTGAAAGCAATACATTATGAAGAATATTCCTTTTTGTCTTTCACTTTTCTCAATATATTTAACATTGTATTCTTAATGTGTACACTAAGATAAAATGTGATTTAGTTTTGTTAGTTAACACTTTTAAATAATCTGTTGACTCTCTATGAAGGGCTCCTATGGAAGGGAAAGTAACTAGATTTCTTCCCTTGTGTTGGCTTGGTCCTGGGTCCTCTCCCAGGTGTGCCTGTGGTGCCAAGGAACAGAGCTGGGCTCTCCTTGCCCTGTTGTTGTTTTGGGATTCAGTAAAGGAGTCAGTCCCACATGGGCCCTCGGTCAGGTCTAAAGACCCTCTTACCTATTCTCCTCGTCTCTGTGATTGACTTCGTACTTCCCCAGAGTGTACTGCCGCACAAAAGATAAGTCTCCTGCACAGACTGCCATGTGCAGATCATTGTCAGGAAAGTATGGCACGTCTAAATACGCAGGATTCTGAGTACCAAAGCACAAGTTGTGTGACTTGATATCGCAGAAACCCAAGGGCATTTTTTCAAGACTCTCTTTTTGTTCGCTACAGAGCCTAGAGTAGCATTGGCAACACCCAGGCCACCTCCCTTCCTCTCGGCTGTACTTTCCTCCCATCTCAGGCACGGTTATAGCAAGTCAACCGTTACCCGCGCCAGTATCTCCATGTCGTATCAAATTATAAGCCCACCCTTCCTGATCCAAATATTATCATTTGTCTTAGACTAGTCAAGTCTTCCCAGCGTCCTCTCAAATCAGTCCCTGGTTTACTGTCTACCAACTGAAGAGACAGTTGATAGGACGGTTTCTGTCAAGCCATGCTGGTGGACGGTGTGCAGAATGCCAGCTGTGCACGTGTGCGGGCGTCTTAAGCCAAATAAGCCAATGAGGATCAATGCGCATGTGCACAGTCCAGCCTGTCAAATGTCTGCAGAGCAGACCTGCATTGCTTCAAAAAGAAAACGAAGCTGGAGGCATGGCTCAGTTTTAGGCATGTGTACTGCTTTTGCAAATGGACCTAGCTTGGTTTTCAGCACCCACCACAGGTGACTCACAAGCCTCTCCAGAAAATCCAACGCTTTCTCCTGGACTGTAGGCACCTACACTCACCCATGCCCAGTCCTTCACACACATAGTTCAAAGTAACCATTTTAAATGTTATTATCAGAGTGCTGGATGACTGTTTGCTCAAGGCTGCCTTGCTGTCATGGCAAAGCAGTCCTTGTATATGACTGTTGAAAAGGGAGGGGAGCTAAGAATGCCAAAGGTCTGCTCCTCAAGAAAATCTCTAAACGGACAACCTTTTTTTTTTTTGAGACAGGGTTTCTGTGTTAACAGTCCTGGCTGTCCTCAAACTCACTGTAGACCAGGCTGGCCTTGAACTCAGAGATCCACCTGCCTCTGCCTCACAAGTGCCAGTATTAAAAGTGTGAGCCATCACTGCCCAGCAAGAACAGCCTCCTAATTTCTAGTATTTTCCAAATCCAGTATGGTCCCTGCAGGTCTGTATGAGAATTCAACAATGGAACTAACAGTCTGTTCTCATAGTTTCAGAGATGTGTACGTATAAACTTCAAAGAAAACCTAATGCACACCCCATGCAAAATATCCACTAATGCAAGCTTTCTAGTCTCTCTTGCCCTGACTTCTTTATGTTATCCCTAGTTTTATTCTATTTGCTCACAAAATCTGCAATAATTCCAAGATTTGTTTTGGAAAGTAATATATTTTTGTCTTTTTAATGAACCATTTTCTTGTCCCAGCTCATCTTTTCTCAGTTATAATGCTATATTCAGTGACTTCTGGGTCCCAAACACTGCCAGGCTCAGGCTCATGACATCCTTCCTTGTCCTTTCTTTCTTCCCTCCCAAAACAGCTAATCTGTTCCTTCTCTTCCTCTTCTTCTTCCCCCGACTTCCTGTCCACCATGAACACCCACGTTCCCTCCAGCAGCACTATCAGCTTCTCAATCAACAAGCAAAATGAGAGTCCTTTGACAAAGCACATGGCTAAGGGACTTGTCAACTTGTCAGCTTTGACAGTAGCTCAGTCTTATGACATACTGCAAAGAATGCTTTCTTTGACACCCCCATTTTCAAATTCTGCAAACACGCAGATGCCCAAGATCTAGAACCCTCAAATCTCAGTCTCCTTTTCCAACACTACCTCATTCATTGCTGGAGTTCAGAGTTCCTGAAGTTTACCACGCCTACAACCACAGTGCTGCAGGAATCCACTTTACTCCACCCTACCCAACCCCTCAAGTGTTGCAGGTATCCAATTAACAAGTGCTCTGGTTCTGTTTTCAGCTCAGTGCATCGACACCCATCCTCCAGGCAACTTCTGATGGCAGGAATTCCCTCTCAGTTCTGTGCAATGTTATGATCCATGTGTGTGAGGACTGTTGAACGTTGCCTTAGAGGTATCAGTGTGAACCTTGGTATTAGTTCACATGCTCTGAAAAACTCAATTGTATTGCCTTAAAAGTCTTGTTCATTTTGATCGCTTAAGCCCTCTACCACATACTGTCTTTCTTCCAAGAAACAATATAGTGAAAACACATTAGCATTTTACACTGGATAATTATAACACCAATGTGTAATTTGGGAACACATGATCTGACATACATTCCTGGACAGGTTGAAAATATCATCTAATGAGAAAAACTAAAAAATAAAACCAAGAAAGTGAGAATTTTACACCAAATATTTAAAATATGGCAGTGAGTGTTCATTATTTTAAAACATCAATGTCA
>NW_024433913.1:0-6632 GCF_017639785.1 Mesocricetus auratus | reverse complement strand
AGGGTCTGCAGGAGTGCCTGCAGATCGCCTGGGACCTGCACAGAGCTCCCAATCCCGGCGGGAGCCAAGCACCCCAGACTCCGGATCTTCGCTCCCACCAACGAGACCAGGAAAGGAGAGGAGGCTGGGAGTCCAGGGAAGCTGTGGTTCTTCCAGCAGCATCAGGTAAACAGGCCGGCTTCCCGGCCTGTGCTCCAGTGCCTGCAGATCGCCTGGGACCTGCACAGAGCTCCCAATCCCGGCGGGAGCCAAGCACCCCAGACTCCGGATCTTCGCTCCCACCAACGAGACCAGGAAAGGAGAGGAGGCTGGGAGTCCAGGGAAGCGGTGGTTCTTCCAGCAGCATCAGGTAAACAGGCCGGCTTCCCGGCCTGTGCTCCAGTGCCTGCAGATCGCCTGGCACCTGCAAAGAGCACCCAATCCCAGTGGGAGCCAAGCACCCAGACCCCAGGTCTTCTCTCCCACCAACGAGACCAGGAAACCAGAGGACCCAGGGAGACCAGGGGAGTAGCTGTTCTGGATCAAGTACAACAGGACCCAGCATAGGGTCCAGGGGATCAGGTAAGAGGATAAGCGCCCCAGATTCCTGTTCTTCTTCTCCACCCATGGGACCAGTATTCGGACAAGGAATAGAAGGACCACCAGATTATTGGACTTGCTAGCACCCACCAAAAGGGAACTCTGGTCCCCAGACCAGTAAGGGGCTCTTTCTGCACCCACTAGAAGAAGAGATGGGAAAGAGACAATACAAAAACACAGTCAGCAACAGAAAAACAAATATGACACCGCCAGATTCTAGAGACTCCACACCAGCAAGACCCCAACATTCCAATGCGGACAAAGCAGAAGAGAACGACCTCAAAAGCACTTTCATGAAAATGATAGAGGCCCTAAAAGAGGATATTGGAAAATCCCTCAAAGAAATGGAAGAAAAAACAAACCAAAAAATGCAAGAATTGGAAGAAAAAACAAACCAAAAAAGGCAGAAAATGGAAGAAGAAATGAAGCAAAAAATGGAAGAAATGGTAGAAAAAACAAAGCAAAAAATGAAAAAAATGGAGGAAGAAACAAACCAAAAAAGGCAGGAAAGGGAAGAAGGAACAAAGCACAAAATGTGAGAAATGGAACAAAAAACAAACCAAAAAATGCAAGAAATGGAAGAAAGAACAAACCAAAAAATTCATAAAAGGCAACGAATGGATAAAAAGATAAACAGAAAATTGAAAGAAGCAATGCAAACACTGCAAGGGTTGAAAACTGAAATAGAGTCATTAAAAAAACACAATCTGAAGAAAGGCAGAAAATAGAAAAGCTGGACAAACAGACAGGCACTACCAATACAAGCATTACCAACAGAATAGAAGAGATGGAAGAGAGAATCTCAAGTGTTGAAGATATGCTAGGAGAAATGGATTTATCAACCAAAGAAAACATTAAATCCAACAAATCCTTAACACAAAACATCCAGGAAATATGGGACACCATGAAAAGACCAAACCTAAGAATAATAGGTATAGAAGAAGGAGAAGAAATCCAGCTCAAAGGGGCAGAAGGCATGTTCAACAAAATAATAGAAGAAAACTTTCCCAACCTTAAGAAAGACATGCCAATGAAGGTACAAGAAGCCTACAGAACACCAAATAGAGTGGACCACAAAAAAAATCCCCTCGCCACATAATAATCAAGACCCCAAACATACAGAATAAAGAAAGAATATTAAGAGCAGCTAAGGAAAAATGTCAAGTAACATATAAAGGCAGACCTATCAGAATTACACCTGATTTCTTCATGGAAACGCTGAAAGCCAGAAGGTCCTGGATAGATATTCTACCTACACTAAGAGACCACGGATGCCAGCCCAGACTACTATACCCAGCAAAGCTCTCAATCACTATAGATGGAGAAAACAAGATATTCCATGACAAAACTAGATTCAAGCAATATGTGTCCACTAACCCAGCCCTACAGAAAATTTTGGAAGGAAAACTCCAACCCAAGGAAGCTAACTACAACCAGAAAAACAAAAGCATTAGAGAATCTCTCTCTACCAACAGCCAAAAGAACAAAGGGGTGAAATTCCACACATAATTCCACCAACAACAACCAACGCAAATCGAAGAAGGATGAGCAATCATTGGTCATTAATATCCCTCAATATTAATGGCCTTAACTCACCCATAAAAAGACACAGACTAGCAGATTGGATTCGAAGACAGAACCCTTCCTTCTGCTGCATACAGGAAACACACCTCACCCTTAAAGACAGACACCACCAGAGAATTAAAGGCTGGGAAAAAATTTTTCAATCGAATGGACCCAAGAATCAAGCCGGGGTAGCAATCCTAATATCTAACAAACTAGACTTTAAAATAAAATCAATCAAAAGAGATGAAGGAGGTCATTACATACTCATCACAGGTGAAACCCACCAAGAGGAAGTGTCTATTCTGAACATCTATGCCCCAAATACAAAGGCATCCACATTCATTAAAAAAACATTATTAGAACTTAAATCTCATCTAAAGCCCCACACAGTTATAGTGGGAGATTTCAACACACCACTCTCACCACTGGACAGGAATACCAAACAGAAACTCAACAAAGAAGCAAAAGGGCTAATAGAAGTAATGACCCAACTGGGATTAACAGATATCTATAGAACATTTCATCCACATAAAAAAGAATATACCTTCTTCTCACCACCACATGGAACCTTCTCAAAAATCGACCACATACTTGGCAACATATCAAACCTCAGCAGCTACAAAAAAATTGAAATAACTCCATGCATCTTATCAGACCACCATGCTTAAAAATTAGAATTCAACAACAACACAAATTGCAGAAAACCTACAAACTCATGGAAATTGAATAATGCTCAACTGCACCATCCCTGGGTCAAAGATGAAATAAAAAAAGAAATTAAAGACTTCCTCGAATTCAATGAGAATGAAGACACAACATACCCAATCCTATGGGACACTTTGAAAGCAGTGCTACGGCGAAGTTCATAGCGCTAAATGCTCACATGAAGAAACAGGAGAACAATTATACCAGAGAATTAACATCACAGCTGAAAGCTCTAGAACACAAAGAAGCACACTCCCCCAGGAGGAGTAGACGCCAGGAAATAATCAAATTGAGGGCTGAAATCAATAAAGTAGAAACGAGAAAAACAATACAAAGAATCAACGCAACGAAGAGTTGGTTCTTTGAGAAAATCAACAAGATAGACAAACCTTTGTCCAAACTTACCAAACAGCAGAGAGTGAACACGCAAATTAACAAAATTAGAAATGAAAAGGGGGACATAACAACAGACTCTGAGGAAATCCAGAGAATCATTAGGTCATACTTTGCAAACCTGTACTCCACAAAATTCGAAAATTTAAAGGAAATGGATGACTTCCTGGACAGCTATCAATTGCCAAAACTAAATCAAGAACAGATAAGCAATTTAAATAGACCTATAACCCCTATGGAAATAGAAGCTGTCATCAAAAGTCTCCCAACCAAAAAAAGCCCAGGTCCAGATGGCCTCAGTGCAGAATTCTACCAGAAATTCAATGAACAGCTTATACCAATTCTTCTCAAAGTGATCCACACAATAGAAGCAGAAGGGTCTTTGCCAAACTCTTTCTATGAGGCTTCAATAACGTTGATACCCAAGCCACACAAAGATACAACTAAGAAAGAGAACTTCAGACCAATATACCTCATGAACATTGATGCAAAAATACTCAATAAAATACTGGCAAATCGGATCCAAGAACACATCAAAACAATCATTCACCACGATCAAGTAGGTTTCATCCCAGGGATGCAGGGATGGTTCAACATACAAAAATCCATCAACATAATCCACCATATAAACAAGCTGAAAAACAAAAATCACATGATCATCTCACTAGATGCTGAAAAAGCCTTTGACAAAATCCAACACCCCTTCATGATAAAGGTCTTGGAGAGATCTGGGATAACAGGGACATACTTAAACATAATAAAAGCTATATACAGTAAACCAACAGCCAACATCAAACTAAATGGACAGAAACTCAACGCAATTCCTCTAAAATCAGGAACAAAACAAGGCTGTCCACTCTCTCCATACCTTTTCAACATGGTACTTGAAGTTCTAGCTATTGCCATACGACAACAATGAGGGATCAAGGAGATACAAATTGGGAAGGAAGAGGTCAAACTTTCACTGTTTGCAGACGATATGATAGTTTACATCAATGACCCAAAGAACTCTACCAGGGAACTCTTACAGCTGATTAACACCTTCAGCAAAGTGGCAGGCTACAAGATCAACTCAAGAAAATCAGTAGCCCTACTATATACAGATGAAAAAAGGGCTGAAAGAGAAATCAGAGAAACATCACCCTTTACAATTGCCACAAACAACATAAAATACCTTGGGGTAACGCTAACCAAACAAGTGAAAGACCTGTATCATAAGAACTTTGAATCTTTAAAGAAAGAAATTAAAGAAGCCCTCAGAAAATGGAAAGGTCTCCCATGCTCTTGGATAGGTAGGATCAATTTAGTAAAAATGGCAATCCTGCCAAAAGCAATCTACAGAATCAATGCAATCCCCATTAAAATCCCAGCACAGTTCTTCACAGACCTAGAAAGAACAATAATCAATTTTGTATGGAAAAACAAAAGACCCAGCATAGCCAAAGCAACCCTGTTCAACAAGGCAACATCCGGAGGCATAACGTTCCCTGACCTCAAGCTCTATTATAGAGCTATAGTCCTGAAAACAGCTTGGTATTGGCACAAAAATAGACAGGTAGACCAATGGAATCGAATTGAAAACCCGGGTATTAACCCACACATACGAACATCTGATCTTTGACAAAGAAGCTAAAAATATACAATGGAATAAAGAAAGCATCTTCAAAAATGGTGCTGGCATAATTGGAGACTGGCATGTAGAAGAATGCAGATCGATCCATGTCTATCGCCATGCACAAAACTTAAGTCCAAATGGATCAAAGACCTCAACATAAATCCAGTCACACTGAACTTCTTAGAAGAGAAAGTGGGTGGTACCCTTGAACGAATTGGTACAGGAGACAGCTTCCTGAACATAACACCAGTAGCACAGGCAGTAAGATCAACAATTAATAAATGGGACCTACTGAAACTGAGAAGCTTCTGTAAGGCAAAGGACACAGTCAGCAAGACAAAAAGGCAGCCCACAGAATGGGAAAAAATATTCACTAATCCCACATCTGACAGAGGGTTGATCTCCAAAATTTACAAAGAACTCAAGAAGCAAGTCTCCAAAACACCAAAGGACCCTATTAAAAAGTGGGCTGCAGAACTAAATAGAGAGTTTTCAATAGAGGAGTCTAAAATGGCTGAGAGGCACTTGAGAAAGTGCTCAACATCCTTAGCCATCCGGGAAATGCAAATCAAAACAACTCTCAGATACCATCTCACCCCTGTCAGAATGGCTAAAATCAAAAACACCAATGACAATTTACGCTGGAGAGGATGTGGTGAAAGGGGGACACTCCTCCATTGCTGGTGGGAGTGCCAACTGGTTCAGCCACTTTGGAAATCAGTGTGGAGATTCCTCAGAAAAATGGGAATGAACCTACCACAAGACCCAGCAACTCCACTCTTAGGCATATATCCAAAAGATGCCCATTCATACAGCAAAGATGTCTGTTCCACTATGTTCATAGCAGCTTTATTTGTAATTGCCAGAACGTGGAAGCAACCTAGATGTCCTTCACCTGAAGAGTGGATAGAGAAAATGTGGTACATCTACACAATGGAGTACTATTCAGCAGAAAAAAATAATGGAATCATGAGATTCGCAGGCAAATGGATGACACTAGAAGAAACCATCCTGAGTGAGGTAACCCAGTCACAAAAAGAGAAACATGGCATGTACTCTCTCATATATGGATTTTAGACATAGATCTGGGGAGTGCCAGCCTACAATCCTATGGCCAGAGAGTCTGGGAAACAGAAACTTTATTTAGTGGCTGATCGAAGAAGAGGCAGACTCCCTTGGTTAAGTACTGAGTTGAACTCAAGAAAGCCAGTAACAGAGAGGGAGGACTGATGATCAAAGGGATTAAGACTGGGCTGGTTTAACCCCCAGAAACAACAGACCAGACAAAGGTTAACTCTTGAATCCCAGGCATTAGCCTGGGAAGCCAGCATGGGACTGATCAAGACCCCCTGAATCTGGGTGTCAGTGAAGAGGCCTAGGGAATCTATTGAGCCTTGGGCAGCAGATCAGTACCCATCCCAAGTATGCACACGGACTTTGGACTCCAATAGAACAATGTGAGGTGCACTCTCACCCTGAACTCTTGGGAAAGGGTCTAGGCCCTGCCCTGTATGAAATGACACACTATGGACACCCCCATGGAGGGCCTCACCCTCCCTGGAGAAATGAGAGGATAACGGGGGGGGAGGGCACGGGAGGAAGGGAGGGAATGGGAGAGGGACCTGGAACTGACTTGTGAAGCAACCTTGATTCTTATCTAAATTTAAATTGGAAAATAAAATTTAAAAAAAGTTAAGCAAATGTAAGAGCCAAAAATGTGACAAATAAAGTTAATAATAATTTAAAAAGAAAAATAAATAAATAAATAAAAAGG
>NW_024433912.1:0-3728 GCF_017639785.1 Mesocricetus auratus | reverse complement strand
AAAGAACCCTGAGATACCATCCACTCCTGTCAGAATGGCTAAAATAAAATAAATGACAGTTTATGATGAAGAGGATGTGGGTAGATGGGAACACTCCTACACTGCTGGTGGGAGTGCCGACTTAAACAGCCACTATGGAAATCAGTATGGAGATTCCTCAGAAAAATGGAAATCAATCTACCATGAGACCCAGCAATTCCAGTCTTAGGCATATACCCAAAAGATGCACATTCATACAACAACGATGTCTGTTCCACTACGTCCATAGCAGCATTATTTGTAAAAGACAGAACCTGGAAGCAACCTAGATGCCCCTCAACTGAAGAGTGGATAGAGAAAATGTGGTACATTTTCACAATGGAATACTATTTACGGAAAAAAACAGTGAAACCTTGAAACTTGCAGGCAAAATGACGGCACTAGAAGAAACCATAGTGAGTGAGGTAACCTAGTCACAAAAAGAGAAACATGATTATGTACTCCCTCATTTATGGATTTTAGACAAGAATCAGTGGAGTATCAACATACAATCCCACTGCCAAAGAGTCTAGGAAACAGAACCTTCATGCAGCAACTGATGAAAGCAGAGGCAGATACCCACAGACAAACACTGACTTTAACTAGAATCCAGTGTCAGAAAGAGAGAACTGATGGGCAAAGGAATTAAGAGTGGGATCGTTTAACCCACAGAAACAGTGGACCTCAACAAGAGGGAGCTCTTGGACTCTAGATTGATGGCTGTGTGGAAAGTATGGGACTGACCCAGCCCCCCTGAATGTGGGTGTCAGTGAGGAGGCCTAGGTAATCTATGGGGCCTTGGGTAGTATTTACCTCTGGCGTACTAATAGTCTTTTAGTGCCCATGCCAAAATATGGGAAGCTCTCTCAGCTGGGACACTTGGGGGAGAGCCTAGGCCCTGCCCTGCATGAAATAACAGTTACTGGAGATCCCACATGGAGGGCATCACCCTCCTTGGTGATTGGAATAGAGATTGTTTGGGACACTGGCAACCTGGTGGTGAGGGCAGGGAGGAGGTGTGAGAGAGGAAGCTGGGATTGACATGTGAAATAAGATTATTTCTAACCTAAATAAAAAAGCTTAGAGGCAAAAGAGAAAAATTTCCTTGCTGGCAAGGATGCAAGTGGAAATCGGATACCCTGAAAGCATATGAGGTGTGAGTGCCATTGTGTATGTGTACACTATGTGGATCATGGAAGGCCAGAACCAGGTGAAGGAGCTCAGGTAAGAATACTAGAGAGTTGAAAACACACAGATTTGGACTTGCAAATCAAATCATTTCCTGTTCAAGAGCAGCAAGTACTCATTACCCCTGAGCTTTGTCTCCAGTTTCATAGAGTAATAATGTTTTAAATTATTTGTGGGATTCCTGTCAGAGTCCAATATATACAGAGTCTATTGGAATAATTTTATCTCATTGTTTAGTGCATATATAGTCAGTGGCTGTGTATTCACGCCACATGGGCTCACTCTAAAGTGTGACTTCAGTTCTAAGAAACACTGTATCAACCTTCTGTACATATATACAGACACAACATGAAATTGCACAAAATAAAACTATATATATTCTGTAAATGCTATAAAGCAGGCCACCACAGAAGTATGTCAAAGTATTCTTTAAAATACTTTTGTGTGTCTGTGAACACTTATAGCTCAGTGTAGTGTTGCAGATGTCAGAGCAAACTTGAACATGTTGGTTCTTTAGCTCCCACCATTTTGGTACATGTGATTTAACACGTGTCACCAGCTGTTGCTGAAGATTCCTTTATTAGAAGATCTAACTCCTGTGGCTATCTCTTCTCTTCCTCTTTTTAACTCAGGGTCTCAATAACTTTCCCAGAAATCACTGAGTTACAATCTGGCTGCCTGAGATGTGAGTGAGTGACTGGCATTTCACACCTGTAACCAAGCCATATTTTGTTAACTTTTAGGAATACCCACATATTTCATAGTTACAGTGCCAGTTTGTACTCCAATAAATAAGAAATAAGCATTCGTTCTTGCCAAATTCTTCACCAGCATAAGATGTGTTTGTGTTTTATATTACCCATTCTGACTAGACAAGAAAAAATAGCAAAACAGTTTAATATATATATATATATATATATATATATATATATAGAGAGAGAGAGAGAGAGAGAGAGAGAGAGAGCAGACAGAGAGAATCTCTGTGTAGCCTTGGCTACTTCATGAACTAGAATCCAGTGTCAGAAAGAGAGAAGTGATTGGGCAAAGGAGTTAAAAGTGGGCAGGTTTAACCCACAGAAACAGTTGACCTGTTTAACTGTTTTAATTCAATGTAAATGCCCTGAAAATGGGGCAAAATGTGGAACAGTCTGTCTTTCCTATATGCAGACAATGTTTACTATAATTTTGTATTCAATGTGATTCTATATGAAGAATAAACATCAGTAGACAAACTGAAAAGGAACAGCAAGCCAGGTATGACGGCTCACAGTTGTAAATATAGCATATCATAAGCTCATCAAAACAACTCCAAATCACACAACAATGTGAACTATAGACTGATAATTTGCCTTTGCAAACAACTGAATTCAAATAGATGAGGGACAGTAGTGGGAAATTTGGAACATTTTAGCATCTATTCCCTTGTGTATTAGAACTTGTGGATCATGATTAATCCCAACAACTATTGGTTATCTTCAGCTACAAACAAAGTTCAAGTTCAGTTAAAGATATACAAGCCCCCACCTTATAAAAATAGTGGGAAATGGAGGTTCACATCTTTAATCCCAGCATTTGACAGGCAGAGACAAGAATATCTCATTGATGTTCTACAAAGAGATCATCTGAACAGCAAGGGATACTCAGAGAAAGTATTTTTTAAATGATTGATGTAATTGCTATCACTAGAGAGAACACTAATCACATCTTCTATAACATTATTTCTCTCCTATCTCTCTGGGTTATCCTAAGTGCAGTTGCAAGATCAGTGCTTTCCCAGATGGCAAAGAATCAAGATAAATGAATATACCAGCACAGACTGTTTCCAGAAAGGAAGCAGACTAAATATCCAATTATTACAGATGAAGCAGCTAAAGGGCTTGTTAAAAGTACACTCAATTTTGTGGGCTTCAAATCTCACTTTGTGTGGGTCAGGGGATCAGAATTTCATAGTAAGGCTGGGCATTGGTGGTGCTTGCCTTTAATCCCAGGATTTGGGAGGCAGAGGCAGGCAGATCTCTGTGATATTCATGGCCAGCCTGGTCTACAAAGAAACTTCCAGGACAGGACATCCTCCAAAACAATACAAAGAAACCCTGTCTTGAGAAACCAAAAAGAAAAGAAAAAAGTTCATAGCAATCAGAACTCATGCAAAAATTCCGAGACCTATGTGAAAAACAGAAAACACGAGTCAAACTCTACACTCTGAAACAATACTAAATTTTGGGGAGAAATTTTGTGAGAAACAAAAAGGATTGAAATATCCGAGTTTCTGAGAGATGACTTAGTTAGTAAAGATTTGCTACCAAATATGTGAACCTAAGTTTGTTCTCAAGATGTCCATGATTGAAGGGCAATAAAACCATCCACATGTTATCATCTGATCTCCACATATGGGCCCTGGAGTAAGTGTGTCCTGAAAACATACACAAATCAAAATATGTAAATTCACACAGAGGATTTCTCTGGGTAGCCCTGGAAATCCGAGAATTTTTCTGTATCCCAGGCTGGCCTCAAATTTAAAG
>NW_024433911.1:0-8939 GCF_017639785.1 Mesocricetus auratus | reverse complement strand
TTGGAAAAACTGCAGTTTAAGCAGCCGAGGTTTTAATAGAAAGACACATGGCCAGAAAAACATTTACAGTGAAGTCAGACTTGGATGAAGAAAAACCTCTAAAGGTTTACAGTGTGCTTAAAACTATGTGTAAGTTTGAGAGAGAAAAAGAAACAGAATAGTGGTAAATAAATAGAGAAGCTGGCTGTGGTGGCACACACTGATAGGATTTGCTCGAGAGGCAGAGACAAGCAGATTTCCAAAGAGAAACCCTGTCTCAGAGAAATAAATGAGGAATAAAAGTAAAAGAAATAGAGTAATAATAGATTAATAAATAAGCCACGTAAAGATGAAAAATACACTGAAATTCTGGATACTGTACGCTATTGTGTTTTTCAGTTTTTTGATTGCCAAGGAAGGAACAACTACTAAAGTATACTTGATTATAAATGCTGATGAATTAATTCAACTTATATCTTCTGAAATTGCCTTGACCTCAAAATTTAAGTATTAGGATATGTTACTTTGGAAAAGAGTTTTTGTTTATATTTCTACAGAAAATGAAAAGCTGAGGATTCTTTCAAGGTTTCTGTGGTTTGATGAAGCAAGACCCCCAGAAGCACTGGCCCAAGTGATTCAACATGTAAAACAGCTAAGATTTTACAGCTTTACAGACCATGAAAATAAGGACTTATACAGGTTTCTGAGTTTTGTCATGATCCCCATGGTGTGAACAGTGCCCCATCCAGCACGTAGCAGTTTGGAATGAACGACTTCCAAATCCCCATATTGTTTATGAATATTTGTTTTAATTTAAATGGGGTTATTTATAATTGGTTAATGATCACAACCAATTTCTTTTTAAAGGAAAAGGGGGACTATGGTATGGAAATGAGTACTTTATATTGGTATGGTTTTTCATTTATTGATACAGATTCAAGGTCAATTTTGTGATATGTATATTTCTGCTCTTGATAAAGTATTGTGCTTATATTGATCTTTTGAAATGTAATGCATAAATAAATACAGACTATAGATAGGTACTCATAATAGTCAGAACTTATAGTTAGGTTAGTTAGGATTTCTAGATATAGAGATATATTTGAGATAGATACATAGTTTTCAAAACTTTAAAAGACCATCAGAAAATGTACAAGGAAATAAACATGGATCTATCTGCAGTCTTCTGAATACCAGTACCCAGTTATGCAAGCACCATTTGTTGATGATGCTTTCTTTTTTCCATTGTATAGTTTTAGCTTCTTTGTCAAAAATCAAGTGTTCATAGGTGTGTGGGTTAAAATCATGGTTTTCAATTCAGATCCATTGGTCTACCTGCCAATTTTTGTGCCTATACCAAGCTGTTTTCAGGACTATAGCTCTATAATAGAGCTTGAAGTCAGGTATGGTGATGCCTCCTGAAATTCTTTATTGTATAGGGTTGCTTTGGCTATCCTGGGACTTTTGTTTTTCTACATAAAGTTGACTATTTTTTCCAGGTCCTTGTAGAATTGTGCCAGAATTTTGATAGGGACTGCATTGAATCTGTATACTGCATTTGGCAAGATTGCCATTTTTATTATGTTGATCCTACCAATCCAAGAGCATGGGAGATCTTTCCATTTTCTGGTATCCTCTTAGATTTCGCTATTTAAAGACTCAAAGTTCTTGATATACAAGTCTTTCTCTTCCTTGGTTAACATTATCCCCAGATATTTGATGCTGTTCATGACTATTGTAAAGGGTGATGTTTCTCTGATTTCTTTCTCAGTCACTTCATCATCTGTATATAATAGGGCCACTGATTTTTTTGAGTTTACCTTGTATCCTGCCACTTTGCTGAAGGTGTTTATCAGCTCTAGGAGTAACCTTGCAGAGTTTTTTGGGTCACTTATGTAAACTATTATATCATCTGCAAATAGTGAAAGTTTGATTTCTTCTTTTCCTATTTGTATCCCCTTGATCTCCTTTTGTTTTCTTATTGCTGTAGCTAGAACTTCAAGTACAATATTGAAGAGATATGGAGAGAGTGGACAGCCTTGTCTTGTTCCTGATTTTAGAGGAATTACATTGTGTTTCTCACCATTTAGTTTGATGTTATCTGTTGGTATACTGTATAAGCTTTTTATTGTATACAGGTATATTCCTGTTATCCCTGATCTCTCTAGGACCTCTTTCATGAAGGGGTGCTGGATTTTGTCAAAGGCTTTTTAACATCTAGTGAGAATATCATGTGGTTTTTCTTTCGCAGTTTGTTTATATGGTGGATTACATTGATAGATTTTCTAATGTTGAACCATCACTGCCTTCCTGGGATGAAGCCTGCTTGATCATGGTGGATGATTTTTTTTTTCATTTTTTAAAAATTTTAAATAGCTTGTTTTACATGTCAATCCCAGTTCCCTCTCCCTCCCCTCCTCCCGCATTCCCGTTCCCCCCCCACCCTCCCACCCTATTGCCAAATCCTTCCACATAGGGGATATCAGAGTCTGTCATTTTACTCTGGGTAGGGTCCAGGCACTCCCCTAAGATTCCAGGCTGAGAGAGCATCCCTCTTTGTGCTATAGGCACACGAAGACTGTTTGTATATCAGGGATAGACACAGATCCACAGCTCAGGTTCCCATAGTTTGCCCAGGCCTTCTCGCTGACACTCACATTTGGGGGATCCAGATCAGTCCCATGCTGGACTCCCCACTGTCAGTCTGGGGTCCAAGAGCTCTCCCCTGTTCAGAGCAGCTGTCTCTGCTGGTTTTGCCAGCCCATTCTTTACCAATTTGCTCATCACTCCTCTGTCTCTGTCACTGGGTTCCTTGGGTTCAGTTCAGTGATTAATTGTGTGTTTGCCTCTGCTTCCATCAGTCACAGGATGAAGGCTCCCAGATGGTTATAGACATCAAGTTCATTATCAGGAATGGGCATTCGAGGTGGTCTCTCCTCTATTACTTAGCTTGCCAATTGGTGTTATCCTTTTAGATCACTCAAGGTCGCTCTGGTGCCTGATCTGTCTTCTATCCTATGATTCCCTCTTCCCCCTATTCTACCCCCACCCCTCAACTTCCTTTTCCCCCACGAACAACTCTCTTCCTCTTCACTCCCTCTCTTCTTCCCAGGTCCCACTCCCCCCCACCCCTCGCCGTGTTCCCCATCCATTCAGGGGATCTTATCTCCATCCTCTTCCCTTGGGTACTATGCATATATGCATATATTTTAGGTTCTTTCCTGTTTCCCAGACTCTCTATCAGTGGAAGTGCAAACTGGCACTACCCTGATCCATGTCTAAAATCCATATATGAGTGAGTACATACAATGTTTGTCTTTTTGCGACTGGGTTACCTCACTCAGGATGGTTTCTTTCAGTGCTATCCATTTCCCTGCGAATTTCAAGATTCCATTATTTTTTTCTGCTGAGTAATATTCCATTATGTAAATGTACCACATTTTCTCTATTCACTCTTCAGTTGAGGGGCATCTAGGTTGCTTCCAGGATCTGGCTATTACAAATAATGCTGCTATGAACATAGTGGAGCAGATGCCCTTGTTGTATGAAATTGTCTCATTTGGATATATGCCTAAGAGTGGAATTTCTTGATCTAGTGGTATATTTATTCCCATTTTCCTGAGGAATCTCCATACTGATTTCCAAAGAGGCTGTATGAGTTGGCAGTCCCACCAGCAGTGGAGGAGTGTTCCCCTTTCTCCACATCCTCTCCAGCATAAATTGTCTTCTGTGTTTTTGATTTTAGCCATTCTGACAGGAGTAAGATGGTATCTCAGAGTTGTTTTGATTTGCATTTCCCTGATGGCTAAGGATGTTGAGCACTTTCTTAAGTGTCTCTTGGTCATTTTAGCCTCCTCTACTGAGAATTCTCTATTTAGCTCTGTACCCCACCTTTTAATTGGATCCTTTGGTGTTTTGGAGACTTGTTTCTTGAGTTCTTTGTAAATTTTGGAGATTAGCCCTCTGTCAGATATAGGGTTAGTGAATATCTTTTCCCATTCTGTGGCTTGCCTTTTTGTCTTTTTGACTGTGTCCTTTGCCTTACAGAAGATTTTTAGTTTCAGAAGGTCCCATTTGTTAATTGTCGATCTCAGTGCCTTTGCCACTGGTGTTATGTTTAGGAAGTGGTCTCCTGTACCAACTCGTTGAAGAGTATCACCCACTTTCTCTTGTAAATTTTCAGTGTGGCTGTATTTATGTTGAGATCTTTGATCCATTTGGACTTAAGATATGTACAAGGCGATAAACATCGATCTATCTGCAGTCTTCTGCATACCAGTACCCAGTTATGCCAGCACCATTTGTTGAAGATGCTTTCTTTTTTCCATTGTACAGTTTTAGCTTCTTTGTCAAAAATCAAGTGTTCATAGGTGTGTGGGTTAAAATTAGAGCTTTCAATTTCTGTTCCATTGGTCTACCTGCCTATTTTTGTACTAATACCAATCTGTTTTCAGGACTATAGCTCTATAATAGAGCTTGAAGTCAGGTATGGTGGTGCCTCCTGAAGATCCTTTATTGTATAGGGATGTTTTAGCTATCCTGGGCCTTTTGTTTTTCCATATAATGTTGATTAATGTTCTTTCCAGGTCCTTGAAGAATTGTGATGGAATTTTGATAGGGATTGCATTGAATCTATATACTGCTTTTGGCAAGATTGCCATTTTTATTATGTTGATCCTACCAATCCAAGAGCATGGGAGATCTTTCATTTTCTGGTATCTTCTTTGATTTCTTTCTTTAAAGACACAAAGTTCTTGATATACAGGTCTTTCTCTTCCTTGGTTAACATTATCCCCAGATATTTGATGCTGTTTTTGGCTATTGTAAAGTGTGATGTTTCTCTGATTTCTTTCTCAGTCACTTCATCATCTGTATATAATAGGGCCACTGATTTTTTTGAGTTTACCTTGTAACCTGCCATTTTGCTGAAGGTGTTTATCAGCTCTAGGAGTAACCTTGCGGAGTTTTTTGGGTCACTTATGTAAACTATCTTATCAACTGCAAATAGTGAAAGTTTGATTTCTTCTTTTCCTATTTGTATCCCCTTGATCTCCTTTTGTTTTCTTATTGCTGTAGCTAGTACTTCAAGTACAATATTGAAGAGATACGAAGAGAGTGGACAGCCTTGTCTTGTTCCTGATTTTAGAGGAATTGCTTTGAGTTTCTCTCCATTTAGTTTGATGTTAGCTGTTGGTATACTGTATATTGCTTTTATTATATTCAGGTACATTCCTGTTATCCCTGATCTCTCTAGGGCCTTTATCATGAAGTGGTGCTGGATTTTGTCATAGGCTGTTTCAGCATCTAGTGAGAATATCATGTGGTTTTTCTTTTGCAGATTGTTAATATGGTGGATTACATTGATAGATTTTCTAATGTTGAACCATCCATGCATTCCTGGAATGAAGCCTACTTGATCATGGTGGATGGTTTTTCTGATGTGTTCTTGAATCCGGTTTGCGAGTATTTTATTGAGTATTTTTGCATCAATGTTCATGAGGGAAATTGGTCTATAGTTCTCTTTCTTAGTTGTGTCTTTGTGTGGCTTGGGTATCAAGGTAATTGTAGCGTCGTAGAAAGAGTTTGGCAGTGAGCCTCCTGCTTCTATTGTGTGGAATATTTTGAGGAGTATTGGAATTAGCTCTTCTTTGAATTTCTGGTAGAATTCTGCACTGAGTCCATCTGGGCCTGGCCTTTTTTGTTAGAGAGACGTTTGATGACTGCTTCTATTTCATTAGGGGTTATAGGTCTGTTTAGATTGTTTATCTATTCTTGATTTAGTTTTGGCAAGTGATATCTATCCAGGAAATTGTCCATTTCCTTCAAATTTTCAAATTTTGTGGAGTACAGATTTTCAAAGTATGCCCTGATGATTCTATGGATTTCCTCAGAGTCTGTTGTTATGTCCCCTATTTCATCCCTGATTTTGTTAATTAGCATGCTCTCCCTCTGTCTTTTGGCTAGTTTGGACAGAAGTTTATCTATTTTGTTGATTTTCTCAAAGAACCAACTCTTTGTTTCATTGATTCTTCTCAGTGTTTTTCTGGTTTCTACTTGATTGATTTCAGTCCACAATTTATTTATTTCCTGGCGTCTGCTCCCCCTGGGGGAGTTTGCTTCTTTTTCTTCTAGAACATTCAGCTGTGCTATTAATTCTCTAGTATGAATGTTCTCCAGTTTTTTCATGTGGGCACTTAGTGCTATAAACTTTCCTCCCAGCACTGCTTTCAAAGTGTCCCATAAGTTTGTGTATGTTGTGTCTTCATTCTCATTGAAATCGAGGAAGTCTTTAATTTCTTTTTTTATTTGTTCCTTTACCCAGGGATGGTGCAATTGTGCATTGTTCAATCTCCATGAGTTTGTAGGGTTTCTGCAATTTGTGTTATTGTTGAATTCTAATGTTAATGCATGGTGGTCTGATAAGATGCAGGGGGTTATTCCAATTTTTTTGTATCTGTGGAGATTTGCTATGTTTCCTATTATGTGGTCAATTTTAGAGAAGGTTCCATGTGGTGCCGAGAAGAAGATATATGCCTTTGTATTTGGGTGGAATGTTCTATAGATGTCTGTTAAACCCAGTTGGGTCTATTAGTTCTTTTGTTTCTTTGTTAAGTTTCTGTCTGGAGGTCCTGTCTAGCGGTGAAAGCGTAGTGTTGAAGTCTCCTACTATTAGTGTGTGAGATTTTATGTGCATTTTGAGCTTTAGTAATGTTCCTTTCACGAATGTAGGTGCCTTTGTATTTGGGGAATAGATGTTTAAAATTGAGACTTCGTCTTGATGTATTTTTCCTTTGATTAATATGAAGTGTCCTTCTTCATCTCTTTTGATTGATTTTAATTTGAAGTATAATTTGTTAGATATTAGGATTGCTACACCCGCTTGTTTCTTGGGACCGTTTAATTGGAAGATCTTTTCCCAACCCTTTACTGTGAGATAACGTCTGTCTTTGATGTTGAGATGTGTTTCTTGTATGCAGCAGAAGGAAGGGTTCTGTCTTTGTATCCATTCTGCTAGTCTGTGTCTTTTTATAGGCAAGTTGAGGCCGTTGACATTGAGGGATATTAATGACCATTGATTGGTGATCCTTGCTTGTGCTTTATTTGTTGTTAGTGAAGTTATTTTGTGTAGTTTCTCCTCCCTTTTACTTTTGCTGTTTTGTAAAGTGGGATTATATATTGCCTCTGTCTTTGTGAATGTAGTTATCTTCCTTGGCTCTAGGTTTTCCTTCTAGCATTTTCTGTATGGCTGGATTCATGGATACATATTGTTTAAATCTGGCTTTGTCATGGAATATTTTGTTTTCTCCATCTATGGTAATTGAGAGCTTTGCTGGATATAGTAGTCTGGGCTGGCATCCTTGTTCCCTTAGCGTTTGTAGGACATCTGTCCAGGATCTTCTGGCTTTTACCGTTTCCATTAAGAAGTCAGGTGTAATTCAGATAGGTCTGCCTTTGTATGTTACTTGGACTTTTTCTTTAGCTGCTCTTAATATTTTCTCTTTACTCTGTAGGTTTGATGTTTTGATTATTATATGGCGAGGTGACTTTTTTTTCTGGTCGAGCCTATTTGGCGTTCTGTAAGATTCTTGTACTTTCATAGGCATATCTTTCTTTAGGTTAGGAAAGTTTTCTTCTATGATTTTTGTTGAATATGTTTTCTGTACCTTTAAGTTGAATTTCTTCACCTTCTTCTATACCTATTATTCTCAGGTTTGGCTTCTTCACGGTGTCCCATATTTCCTGGATATTTTGTGTTAAGGATTTGTTGGTTTTGTGATTTTCTTTGGTTGACGACTCTATATCCTCTAATGTGTCTTGAACACCTGAGGTTCTCTCTTCTATCTCTTGTATTCTGTTGGTGATACTTGCATCTGTAGTTCCTGATCGTTTACCCAGCTTTTTTATTTCCAGCATCCCTTCATTCTGTGTTTTCTTTATCGTTTCTATTTCAGCTTTCAATCCTTCAACTGTTTGAGTTGTTTCCTTCATTTTTTTGGTTGTTCTTTTTTGGTGCTCTTTAGATTCTTTGAGAGATTTGTTTATTTCTTGAATTTTCCCCCCATTTCATGGATTTTTTTGTTTGTGTTTTCTTCTATTCCTTTAAGGGATTTCCTCGTTTCTTCTTTGAGGGTCTCCATCATCTTCATGATATAATTTTTAAGGTCTGTCTCCTCTTCTTCGTCTATGTAGTGCTTTTCAAGTCTTGCTGGTGTTGGATCCCTGGATTCTGGTGGGGTCATGTTGGTGTTTCTATTGCTGAGTGATCTCTTATTCTGTCTTCTTCCCATCTCTTCTTTCAGTGGGTGCTGGTGGGGTCTTTGCATCTCCACTGTTCTCCTTCCTTCCCGCAGCTGAAGCTGGGGATGCTGAAATGGAGTTTGGGTCCTGGTAGGGCTGATGTCTTTCCTGAAGCTGGTCTCACTGGGGTTGTGGTCTTGGAATTGTTGACTTCTTTGCTGTGTGGGCAGGTTTCCGCGCTGGGGTTGGGGTCTTGGATGGGCTGATGTCTTTCCTGAAGCTGGACTCACTGGGGTTGGGGTCTTCGAAGGGCTGATGTCTTTCCTGAAGCTGGACTCGCTGCGGTTGGGGTCTTGGAGGGGCTGATGTCATTCCTGTGTGGGCGGGTCTTCTGGATGCTGGGAGTGGCACCAAAGATCAAGGGGGATCGGGGAAGGGCGGGCAGTCCACGCTGGAGTCCCAATCTCACCTGAAGCTGGACTCGCTTGGGTTGGGGTCTGGGAAGGGCTGATGTCTTTCCTGTGTGGGCGTGTCTTCTGGAAGCTGGGAGTGGCCCCGAAGATCAAGGGGGATCGGGGAATGGCGGGCGGTCCCCGCCGGAAACCCACTCTCACCTGAAGCTGGATTGCATGGTGGATGATTTTTCTGATGTGTTCTTGAATCTGGTTTGCGAGTATTTTATTAAGTATTTTTGCATCGATGTTCATGAGGGAAATCGGGGT
>NW_024433910.1:0-3816 GCF_017639785.1 Mesocricetus auratus | reverse complement strand
AGATTACAATCAAATCAAAGAATTGGCCGAATCCGTTCGTAATTATGGGGTCAATGCTAACTTTACCACATTACAGGTGGAAAGGCTTGCTAATTTTGCCATGACTCCCACTGACTGGCAGATGACAGTGAAAGCAGTGCTTCCCAACATGGGACAATACATGGAATGGAAGGCTCTCTGGTATGATGCAGCCCAGGCGCAAGCTAGAGTTAATGCCACAGCTGAAGATGAGAATCAGAGGCAGTGGACATTTGAAATGCTGACAGGTCAGGGTCAACATGCCCTTAATCAAACCAACTACATCTGGGGCGTCTATGGTCAGGTGTCGGCCGCCGCTATTAAAGCATGGAAGGCCCTCACAAAAAGGGAGAATCCAGTGGACACCTTACCAAGATTGTCGAAGGACCCCAAGAGCCATTTTCAGACTTTGTGGCCAGAATGACCGAGGCCGCCGGTCGCATCTTTGGTGATTCAGAACAAGCTATGCCCCTGATTGAGCAACTTGTCTATGAACAAGCAACCCAGGAATGTCGAGCGGCTATCGCCCTCGCAAAAGCAAAGGTTTACAAGATTGGCTCAGAGTGTGCAGGGAGCTGGGGGACCCCTAACCAATGCAGGACTAGCTGCCGCCATTTTACAAACGCACAGGCGTAGAGATTTATCTAGTCGAAAAGCTTGTTTTAATTGTGGGAAAATGGGGCACCTTAAGAAAGATTGTCAAGCCCCTGAAAGAACAAGAGAATCGAAGCTTTGCCATCGTTGTGGTAAAGGTTATCATAGGGCTAGCGAATGCAGGTCAGTCCGGGATGTAAAAGGGAGGCTTCTGCCCCCTATTGAAGAACCCAAGGTACCCCAATCAAAAAACGGGTCACGGGGCCCATGGTCCCAGGGCCCTCAGAAATATGGGAACCAATTTCAGAAAAGCAATCAAGAGGAAGTAGAGGCTTCCGAGGAACCCCCGGAATGGACTTGCGTGCCGCCTCCGACTTCTTACTCATGCCCCAAATGAATGTTCAACCGGTCCCAGTCCATTCCCCTGGACCTTTGCCCCCTGCCACCATTGGGCTTATTCTGGGCCGTGGCTCCTTAACTTTACAGGGACTCATTATATATCCTGGAATTGTTGACCCGTATCATAAAGAGGAGATTCAAGTTCTCTGTTCTAGCCCTCGGGGTGTATTTTCTATAAAGCAGGGAGATAGAATTGCACAACAGGTGTTGCTGCCCTCCCTCGGGGATGGAGAAACCTACACTTTACAAAAAAGGGCTATGGGATCTTCTGGAAGTGATTCAGCCTATCTGGCTATACCCCTAAATGAGAGACCTACAATAAAATTGTTAATTAATGGAAAAGAATTTGAAGGGATAATGGATACGGGAGCAGACAAAAGCATTATTTCACTCCATTGGTGGCCGAAGTCTTGGCCCACTGTTGTTTCATCTCATTCTCTACAAGGTCTTGGATACCAGTCCTCTCCTGCCATCAGTGCCTCAGCCTTAACCTGGCGGAATGCTGAGGGCAAACAGGGATGTTTTACCCCTATGTGTTGCCACTCCCTGTAAATTTATGGGTACGGGATGTGTTACAAGCCATGGGCATGACCCTAACTAATGAATACTCCCCCCAGGCATAGCCATTATGGCAAAGATGGGGTATACAAACGGTAGAGGCTTGGGTAGGCAAGAACAAGGCAGAATAAAACCCATTACGCAACATGGAAATCAAGGTAGAAAAGGACTGGGTTTTATTTAGGGGCCGTTGAGGCTTCACGACCCATACCATGGAAAACAGAGGAGCCGTTATGGGTCTCTCAATGGCCTCTATCCTCTGAAAAATTAGAGGCTGTCACAAGATTAGTGCAAGAACAGGAACGGCTGGGGCATCTAGAGCCTTCTACCTCCCCATGGAATACACCAATTTTTGTTATTAAGAAGAAATCTGGGAAGTGGAGATTACTCCACGACCTGCGGGCCATTAACAATCAGATGCATCTTTTTGGCCCTGTTCAAAGAGGCCTTCCTTTGCTTTCTGCACTTCCTCAAGATTAGAAGCTTATTATTATAGATATTAAGGATTGTTTCTTCTCTATTCCACTTTACCCACGGGATAGACCAAGGTTTGCCTTCACTATCCCTTCTCTTAATCATATGGAACAAGACTAGAGATTTCAGTGGAAGGTACTGCCGCAAGGCATGGCCAATAGCCCAACAATATGTCAGCTGCATGTGCAGGAGGCTTTGGAGCCAATTAGGAAGCAATTTACATCTTTAATCGTTATCCATTATATGGACGATATTCTTATTTGTCACAAAGAGTTAGATGTTTTACAAAAGGCTTTTCCCATGCTGGTGGCTGAATTAAAACAGTGGGGATTAGAGATTGCCTCAGAAAAGGTTCAAATTGCAGATACAGGGCTCTTTTTGGGCTCAATGATTACTCCCAAAAATATAGTTCCTCAGAAAATAGAAATTCGCAAAGACCACTTACAAACATTAAATGATTTTCAGAAACTTCTGGGAGATATAAATTGGTTGAGGCCCTTTTTAAAAATTCCATCTGCTGATCTAAAACCCCTCTTCGATCTCCTGGAGGGTGAGCCTCATATCTCCTCACCCAGAAAATTTACCCCTGCCGCCCACCGAGCCTTACAGATGGTGGAAGAGGCCTTACAGGAAGCACAATTACAACGTATTGAGGAGTCACTACCTTTTAATCTGTGTGTTTTTAAGACAGCTCAATTGCCAACTGCAGTCCTGTGGCAACATGGACCATTACTTTGGATTCATCCAAATGCTTCCCCTGCTAAGATTATTGACTGGTACCCTGATGCTGTTGCACAGCTCGCGTTCGCGGAATAAAAGCAGCTGTTACACATTTTGGCAGGGATCCTGATTCCTTGATTGTGCCTTATACTGCTGCACAAGTTCAGACCTTGGCAGCCACATCTAGTGATTGGGCAGTTTTAGTTACTTCCTTTTCAGGACAAATTGATAATCATTTTCCAAAGCATCCAATTTTACAGTTTGCCCTAAACCAGGCTATAGTGTTTCCACAAGTGACAGCTAAAGACCCACTCCCAGATGGGACTGTGGTGTACACTGATGGATCAAAAACTGGTATGGGAGCTTATGTGGTCAAGGATAGGGTTATATCTAAACAATATAATGAAACTTCACCTCAAGTTGTAGAATGTCTGATAGTACTGGAGGTTCTTGAGGCTTTTCCAGGACCCCTCAATATTGTATCAGATTCCTCTTATGTGGTTAATGCAGTTAATCTCCTTGAGATAGCTGGAATAATAAGATCCTCCAGCAGAGTTGCTAACATCTTTCAGAAGATACAAGCTGCCTTGTTAAATAGGAGATTTCCTGTTTTCATTACCCATGTCCGAGCACATTCTGGACTCCCAGGTCCCATGTCCTTAGGGAATGACTTAGCGGACAAGGCTACAAAGCTGGTGGCCGCTGCCTTGTCTACCCACGCACAAGCAGCAAAAGTGTTCCATCAGCGCTTTCATGTGATGGCTGAGACCTTGCGCCGTCGTTTTGCTCTATCCAGGAAAGAGGCTAGGGAAATTGTTACTCAATGCCAGAATTGCTGCGAATTCTTACCTACTCCCCACATGGGAATAAACCCACGTGGCATTAGACCATTGCAGATGTGGCAGATGGATGTTACTCATATTCCCTCTTTTGGAAGGCTCCAATATGTTCATGTTTCTGTTGACACCTGTTCTGGCATAATGTTTGCCACGCCCCTAACAGGGGAAAAGGCCTCATATGTGATTCAACATTGCCTTGAGGCCTGGAGTGCTT
>NW_024433909.1:0-714 GCF_017639785.1 Mesocricetus auratus | reverse complement strand
ACAGTCATTCATGAAGGTGAGTGGCATGCTTTACAGAGGGATAAACACTGGCTTACAGCTTTTAGCAGTTAGGTTCTTGCTACTCATCTTGTCAAGTGGAGAATAAATGATGAAAGTAAATGAAAAATGTGGAGATAGAGTGGTCATAGACTATACTTGAAAATAAGAGAAATGGCTAATAGAGACTATGAAGTTGACTATCTCTCTGGCTCTGTCTCTCTGTCTCTGACTCTCTGTCTATGTCTCTCTCTGTGTCTCTCTCTCTCTGGCTCTGTCTCTCTGTCTCTCTTCCTCCCTCTGTTGGTGTGTGTGTGTGTGTGTGTGTGTGTGTGTGTGCTGTTGGTCTCCTTCTAAACCAGGAGTGGAGGAGTGAGTGGCCTACTGCTCCACTAATCAGTGAGTGGCCTTATTTGAGGGATAGGCCAGGTGGGACCCTTGAGAACTCAATTTTGACACCTAACCTGACTCTCCCAACCCCCTTCACATAGGTTCTCCCCAGGTATCCATTTCCGTATGTTCTAGGTGAGGTAACTGAGGTGAAACAATCAAAGCAGAATGGGGGATCCTGAGGCAGCCTTGTTTGATGAAATCTAGGCAGCCAGAAAGATACTGTGGCAGCTGTGGCGAAGCAGAGTCAGTGGGAGGACTCCAAGTTAGCTAGTCATCTAGGAAGACACTAAGATATTGGAGGTGGAACACTGTGTCAGCTCTTGG
>NW_024433908.1:0-5014 GCF_017639785.1 Mesocricetus auratus | reverse complement strand
CAAGGAACTGATACAGTGCATCTTCTACAATCTGATCAGAGCTTCAGACAAGAGCTTCAATCAAAATCAGAAATCTAATCCGGAACTTCAGTCAAGCCTCTCCTGCAAAACGACCTATTTAAGACTCTTGTTATACTAACATTTTTTTCCCACAGGTCCCCATGATTGTCATCGTCCTACTTCAGCAGGAAGTAACTTTGAGAATTCCACGTCCCCTCTCCCTACTATTGACATAAAAGGATAGTTTACCCCTGTTAGTGTAATTTGCAATTATTTAGGATTGGAACTGGAAGGAGGTGTTCAGACTTAGGCATCCCTTTCAGATAAATTTAGAATTTAGGTGGAATGGATATGTTTAGTTTAGGATAAGTAGATCATAACTTAATTATCACCCTCTATGTATATATGTTGTATATGTTTGAGTTTGTATCAAATTTAAATCTTCTATTTAGACTAAAAGGGGAATTGTAGGAGTGAACCCCGCAAAGCTACCCGCCCAACAGGGCGGGGTCAAGGTAGAGATAAAAGGTGGTGAAAGGAAAAGTGGCCTCCCACTTTTCTCCTGGAAGCCAGCCAAGCTTCTAACTCCTGGTATGTGCGACTCTCTCTCTCCCTGATAAATAAATATATTGTTTTTCCCTATATAGGCTCGAGTATCGTTATACCTCTTGTTGGTTTTTGTCTATGAAAATTAAAGTACCTATATTTACCTTGCTTGGCCAGCTGATGGTAGAGGTGTACCACCAAACACGGCTTTTTTACGGAAGATGGCTTTTCACCAAAAGGAACCTGGAAATGCTAACAACAGCCTGTACAAGATTAACGAAAAGATTCAGAACTGGAAAGGCCTGAGGAGGTTGAGAGATGTAGCTACCAAATAGCTATGAGCTGGCCTTAGATGGCGGTCACTAGGACCCTGAATCCAGCCTGTAGCAGCAGCCTATGCAATAACCATGGCTTCCAGGAAGCAGGCACAGGAACTGAGGGGAGCTGTTTATCCTGAAGCCTTGATGTAGCAGGAGAAGCCAGCCACCTCCATACAGTGCATGCTCTGACTTCTGCCCTGGTCTGCAGCACTGCTCCTAACACAAGTGAAGGCAGCAGGCAGCAGTGGTGGCAGCACTGCTGGGGACAGAGGTGGCTCTGCAGCAGGACAAGTTCCCTGGAGGAAGAAGCAGACAAAGAAGGGGTTGGGGGTTGGGGTCTCTGATGGGTGGGTATGGAGGCACAATTTGCCTGTGGTGGGAGTGCCTAAAGGCAGTGCAGCTAAAGTGCTTCTTGAAACAGGCTGGAGCAGAAGGGGCTGTGGCTGCTAACTTGTGCTCTGTGGCCACCAAGCCAGCAGGGGGAGAATCAGGCAGGTAGTGGGTCACTCGCCTGCCCACCTGCCCCCTGAAGGTCAGCTGCAGAAGGAATGAATGGTGAATCCCTAACCAATTTCCTGGGGCAAGGGAAGTGGGCTGGAATCCTGATCAGCACTCACCTCAGGGCTGTGCAGTGCAAGCAGGGCCAGAAGCCGCACCGTTTTTCAAGGGCTGGAGTTCTTTGGCCTGGCCGTGGCGCAGTGGGCACTAGGCTGGGCAGGTGGAGGCTGCTACCTTTTTGAAGGTGTGGGCTTTCTCTTCTGACACCAGCTAAAAAGGGAGGCCAATGCAATATGGAATATAATATGTTTATTTACCAGAGATGGACATTACACACAAGCTGAAAGGTCAGAAGCATGGTAGGCTTCCAAAGAGAGAGAGAATACTTTTGTTCTCCTTAAATAGCCCACCTGTGCTAATCTTCATATCCCTGGCCTTTTGGGCAGATAGTTTTGTGGGCTCACCCCTACAGTTATACAATGGAAAAAAGAAAGCATCTTCAGCAAATTGTGCTGGTATAACTGGATACTGACATGTAGAAGATTGCAGATAGATACATATCTATCACCCTGCACAAACGTTAAGCCCAAATAGATTGAAGACCGCAACATAAATGCAGCCACATTGAGCCTGTTAGAAGAGAAAGTGGGAGGCACCCTTGAACAAATTGGTACAGGAGACTGCTTTCTGAACATAACACCAGTAGCTCAGACCCTGAGATTGAAAATTAATAAATGGGATCTCCTGAAACTGAGAATCTTCTGTGAGGCAAAGGACACTGTCAGCCAGACAAACCCACAGCCCACAGAATGGGAAAAGATCTTCACCCACCCCACATCTGACAGAAGGCTGATCTCCAAAATATACAAAGAACTCCAATAGCTAGCCACCAACACACCAAACAATCCAATTATAAAGTTGGGTAGAGAAATAAATAGAGAATTGTCAATAGAGGAGTCTAAAATCAACATCCTTAGCCATTAGGGAAATGCAACTCAAACAACTCTGAGATACCTTCTTACACTAGCTAGAATGGCGAAAATAAAAAAAACAACTATGACAGTTTATGCTGGAGCAGATATGGAGAGAGAGGAATACTCTTCCATTGCTGGTGGGAGTACCAAATTATATGACCACTTTGGAAATCAGTATGTCAGTTTCTCAGGAAAATGGGTATCAGCCTACCTCAAGACCCAGCAATTTCACTCTTAGGCATATACCCAAAGAATGTACATTCATACAACAAGGACATATGTTCAATTTTGTTTATAGAAGCATTGCTTGTAACAGCCAGAACCTGGAACCAACCTAGTTGACCCTCAACCGTAGAATGGATGGAGAAAATGTGGTACATTTACACAATAGAGTATTAGTGGAAAAAACAATGAAATCTTGAAATTCATAGGCAAATTGATGGAACTGGAACAAAAAATACTGAGTGAGGTAACCCAATGACAGAAAGACAAGCATGGAATATACTCATTTACATATGGATATTAGACATAGAGCAAAGTACTACCAGCCAACAATCCACACTTCCAGAGATACTAGGAAATAAGGAGGACCCCTAGAGAAAAACACATGTTCCCCTGAAGAAGGGGAAATGGACAAGAATCCCTGAGCAAACTGGGAGCATAGGGGGTAGAGGGAGGAAAAAGAAGGGGAGGAGAGGAAAGGAGGAGAATAGGAGGGATCAGGAAGACTGAGACAGGGAGGAATAGAAGAGAGTAATAAATAAGATATATTGATAGAGGGAGCAAGTATAGGTTAAGAGAGAGTTCTGGCACTAGGGAAATATTCAGGGATACACAGGGATGACCCCAACTAAGAATCTAGGCAACAGTGGAGAGGCTACCTTTGATGTCCTTTTCCTATAATGAGACTGATGATTACCTTGGTTACCATCCTAGAGCCTTCATCCAGTAGCTGGTCAAAGAAGTAGCAGGCATCCACAGCTAAATACTGAGCCATACTCCCAGAATACAGTTTTATTGAGGGAGGAGGGATGAGCAAAGAGCCAAGACCATGCTGGTGAAACTTACAGAAACATTTGACCTGACTTAGTGAGAGCACGGAGACCCTAGTCATAAATCTGGGGGACTAGCATTGGACTGAAACAAGCCCTCTGAATGTGGGTACCAGCTAGGAGGCCTGGGCAGTCTATGGAACCTCTAACAGTGGAGCCAGTTTTTATCCCTAGTACACAAATAGACTTTGGGAGCTCATTTCCTATGGAGGTATATTATTGCATCCGAGATACAGAAAAGAGGGCCTAGGCCCTTCCCCAAATTACATGACAAACTTTGATCATCCCCTGCAGAAGGCCTCAATTACCTGGGGGAGTGGGTGGGGTGGATTGGGAGGAGTTGGGGGGCATCGGAGGATGGGAGGATGTGGGAATGTGGAAATTGATATGTAAAATAAGATTGTTTCTAAAATAAAAATATTATTTAATGCTACACCCACAGCGGTGACCCCTGTGTAACTGTAGCAGAATGCCGCTCTACTGGGGGGAACTGCCTGAAGGGATGGGGTCAGAGCTTCTCGAAGCGGAGCCCCAGGCAGTCTCCTGGAGAGAAGCCCGACCCATGAGAGCCTCCAGAAGATCCCTGCGCTGGCGAGCAATATGTTCTGTTTTCTTTATGCTTTTCTGCGTAATCTGTTTAATCACTTTGCTATCTGTTTCCCAAGCACAGGCTAACCCAGATTCTAAAAAGGAAGCTGGCAATGCCACCAGCCCTGAGATGAATAACCCACTGCTCGAGGCACCTCCATTTATCCAGGCTGTTTATACAGAAGCTGGATACAATAAGACTAGTAATCAAACTCTGGGAGATTTCCTTAATGCTGTGAAACGAAGGGAATTCCTTATAGAACACTTCCCGGAGGATATACTCAGTATCTGATTAAGGGGAGATGGTGGACGGCGCCACGATGGGTGCCGGAGCAAGGAAACTATTTAGAGCCCCTACCATATACAGGAGGCTATGATGAGCGGGGTTACAGATGGGTCAACCATAAAGGCAAGAGAGTTCTTTGGAATTCATTAAACTTCATGGAACGGTTACGTAGAAGCAGGAGACCATGGTGTATTTATGATGAAAAGGAGAGACGAGCCATTTTAGAAAATATGATGCCAGCCTTAAGATACTGGCATGCTTGCTTATGCAAGCAGTTGTGGGAAGCCTTGTATCGCAGATGTGATTCCTTTAAAGAACACATTGCTAAGTACATCAGAGGGGAGCTAAAACTGTCCATGTAAAAAGAGGAAGTTGACACTTGTCTCTAAAGATATGCTAGACATGATTCACCGAGCAGCCAGTTCATGACCAACCGCAAAGCCACAAATAATTGTATTAATAGATAAACTTATGCTATGTCTGATCTGGGGCTGGAAACTTTTCGCTGAGATGTTCAAATTCTAAAAAATCATGATTCAGCTGTAACATGAATTGTATTTTTTCTATCCTTGTTAAGTTCCTTGTTTCTATCACTATATAAGAGAAGTTTAAACTTCAGTAAAATTACAGCAGTTCACTAAAACTCTTGGTGTCTGTCTGTCATTTCCTGCGCCGTATCCTGACCTCTCCTGATACCTTCGACCCTGAGCTCCCGCGGTCTGACACTCTCCGCCAGAGCGGTCCGCGGCA
>NW_024433907.1:0-699 GCF_017639785.1 Mesocricetus auratus | reverse complement strand
TCTGACAGAGGGCTAATCTCCAAAATTTACAAAGAACTCAAGAAACAAGTCTCCAAAACACCAAAGGATCCAATTAAAAGGTGGGGTACAGAGCTAAATAGAGAATTCTCAGTAGAGGAGGCTAAAATGGCCAAGAGACACTTAAGAAAGTGCTCAACTGTGAGGAGCCGCCCTCACTATCGCTATCGCCATTAGAAGATGGCGCTGACATCTGCTGTCAGTTGGAGTTTACCGTTTAAGCTGTGCCTCACCCGTCATCTGGGGTGATGAGCAAACCACCAATCCCGGCTCTACACGTCTCACTCGGAGCTCCTAGGCTTATATAAGGGGCTGGGTTTCTTAGCTTGGGGTCTCCCTCTCAGAAGCTGATCATCTATCTCTCAAGATGTATTAAAGCTTTACTGCAGAAGGATCCGAGTGTCCTGCGTCGTTCTTGCTGGTGAGACGGTAGCGCGGGACATCTGGTGCCGAAACCCGGGAACTCTTCAACATCGCCGGTGCCGCGGGAGACCCCTCAGAAGACGGGGCGGATTCAGAACTGCAGGGACGTAAGTTCAGAGAGGTATGCTTTATCCTGAACACCCCTTTTCTCGACTTTGGCCTTAGTTTGTCATCACCGTGGGATGGGTCAGTGGAGGCTTTGGTGCTAGTCCTGTTTGTCCTTCTTCATCGTGGCTGGTACTGACAGAACGGTGCTGT
>NW_024433906.1:0-3699 GCF_017639785.1 Mesocricetus auratus | reverse complement strand
AAGTTACACATGCAGTTTCTCACACAGTGTTACTTCTTTAGTTTTCAAGTAGTTATTCTTATAGATTCTCAAAAAGTATTGTATCGTTAGTTTTCAAGTATTTACAGATGTAGTTTCTCACACAAGGTTATAAGGCTAGTTTTGAAGAAGTTACATGTGTAGATTCTCACGCAGTGTTATATCACTAGTTTTCTATAAGTTACATATGTAGTTTCTCACACAATGTTGTATCGTTAGTTTTCAATATGTTACACATGTAGATTTTCACACAGCGTTGTATCATTTGTTTTCAATAAGGTACACGTGAAGAATCCCACACAGCGTTGTATAATTAGTTTTCAAGAAGTTAAGCATGCAGTTTCTCACACAATATTGTATCGTTAGTTTTAAATAAGGTACACGTGTAGAATCCCACACAGTATTGTATCGTTAGTTTTGAAGAAGTTACAGATGTAGTTTCTCACACAAGTTTATAAGGATAGTTTTGAGGAAGGTACATGTGTAGAATCTCACACAGTGTTGTATCATTAGTTTTTAATGTTACACCTGTAGATTCTCACACAATTTTGTATCGTTAATTTTCAATGTGTTACACTTGTAGATTTTCACACACTGTTATATTGTTAGTTTTCCATTAGTTTCGCATGTAATTTCACACACAGTGTTGTATCGCTAGTTTTCTTTTTTTAGTTTTTTTATTTTTTTAATTATTTTAAAATTTAAATTTAGAATAGAAACAAGGTTGCTTCATATGTGAGTTCCAGGTCCCTCTCCTTTTCCCTTCCCTCCTCCAGTTCCCTCTGCCCAATCCCGCATTATCTCCTCATTTCCTAAGGGAGGGTGTTATTTCATCCAGGACTGGGCCTAGACCCTTCTTCAAGAGTTCAAGGTGAGACTGCATCTCACATTGTTTGATAGGAGATCAAAGTTAGTGTGTATACTCGGGATGAATACTGATCTACTCCCCAAGGCTCAATAAATTACCAAGGCCAACTCACAGACACCCACATTCAGGGGGTCTTGATCAGTCACATGCTGGATTCCCAGGCTGATTCCTGGGATTCAAAAGATAACCTTTTCAGGTAAGCTGATTCTGGGGGTTAAACCAGCCCAGTCTTATTCCCTTTGGTCATCAGTCCTCCCTCTCTGTTACTGGATTTCTTGAGATTAGCTCAGTGCTTAGCCATGGGAGTCTGCCTCTAATTCCATCAGCCACTGAATGAAGTTTCTGTTACCCAGACTCTCTGGCCATGGGATTCTAGGCTGGCACTCCCCAGATCTATGTCTATAATCCATATATGAGAGGGTACATGCCATGTTTCTCCTTTTGTGACTGTGTTACCTCACTCAGGATGGTTTCTTCAAGTGTCATCCATTTGCCTGCAAATCTCAATATTCCAATGTTTTTTTTCTGCTGAATAGTACTCCATTATGTAAATATACCACTTTTTCTCTATCCAGTCTTCGGTTGAGGGGCATCTAGATTACTTCCTTATTCTGGCTATTACAAATAATGCTGCTATGAACGTAGTGGAACAGACATCCTTGTTGTATGAATGGGCATCTTTTGCGGGTCTTGTGATAGGTTTACTCCAATTTTTCTGAGGAGCCTCCATTCTGTTTTGCAAAGTGTCTGAACAAGTTGGCACTCCAACAAGCAATGGAGGAGTGTCCAGCTTTCACCACATCCTCTTCAGCATAAATTGTTGTTTGTCCCGCGCTACCATCTCGCCAGCAAGAACGACGCAGAACACTCGGATCCTTCTGCAGTAAAGCTTTAATGCATCTTGAGAGATAGATGATCAGCTTCTTAGAGGGAGACCCCAAGCTAAGAAACCCAGCCCCTTATATAAGCCTAGGAGCTCCGAGTGAGATGTGTAGAGCCGGGATTGGTGGTTTGCACATCACCCCAGATGACGTCACGGGAGAGGCACAGTTTAAACGGTTAACTCCAACTGACAGCGACAGTTAACTCCAACTGACAGCGACAGTTAACTCTAACTGACAGCGACAGTTAACTCCAACTGACAGCGACAGTTAACTCCAACTGACAGCGACAGTTAACTCCAACTGACAGTGGATGTCAGCGCCATCTTCTAACGGCAATAGCGATAGCGAGGGCGGCTCCTCACATCTCCCCCTATTCATTTATTTTTGAAGCAATAGGACACCCACAACTTTGGAGTGGAGATAGAGGTCAAATCCCCATGTGCAAATTCGGAACATGTACAAAGCTCCTCTCCAGGGTCTTATCCCCAGAGGAAGTCCTGACCAGTCCGATGTCTTTTTTCTGGGGGAAGGAGATCATGACATAGAACCTTCATGCAAGATGACTTATCTCCCAGGAGAAAGTCGTTATACCGCAGACCTCTCCTGTGCAGTGCTTAGCCTTGCAACTCCTTGGGCTGCTGAAGCCTACCCACTCTATCCCGTGCAATGAGACTAGCCTCGTGGGGTGCAAGAGCTGGGAGGCCAGCGACCTATTGCTTTAACATGGTTAACCAAATGTCAGGGGATGCTCCGTGTTCTAAGGCAGCAAGTGCTTGTGCCACCACCACTTTCTCCTTTTGTTTGGGCTCTGAGCGTACACACCATCCAAAGCATCAACACTATTCCACAGCAGAGAACTAGGCTAAATGATCCTACCCCCACCCATTCCTTAAAATAAGAAAATGCAGATGAAATCCAGGGGGAGAGGTCTTCCATCAGAGAAAGATCCAGATGCGTCGAATTCACTTGCAGGATCGCCATTCTCAACTCACGGAGTGTCTGCTCAAACTCAAAAGTCCAATTCTGTAATAAATGTTGAGACAGAGCTTTTGACAGGTTAGCTGCTCTTGTAAAATTCTCATATTGTACTAAGTGACACAAAGGCCAGGCAACTTTGTTCACATCCCAATTTGGCCATCTGCCACAATATATCCAATTGTTCCTGAACCAAATTAATCTGTTGGTTTACCAACATCAGACCTCCTTGTATCTGAGAATTGGCAGTGGCCTGTTTATCTAGGACCATGGTCACAGTGGCCTATAGTTCATTAATGGTTTGAGTTGTCTGCACAGTGGCAGAAAGAGCAAGGGCCGAGGCGGTAACCGAAGCAGTTTCTCCTTTTGTTTGGGCTCTGAGCGTACACACCATCCAAAGCATCAACACTATTCCACAGCAGAGAACTAGGCTAAATGATCCTACTCCCCACCCATTCCTTAAAATAAGAAAATGCAGATGAAATCCAGGGGGAGAAGGTCTTCCATCAGAGAAAGATCCAGATGCGTCGAATTCACTCTGCAGGATCGCCATTCTCAACTCACGGAGTGTCTGCTCAAACTCAAAAGTCCAATTCTGTAATAAATGTTGAGACAGAGCTTTTGACAGGTTAGCTGCTCTTGTAAAATTCTCATATTGTACTAAGTGACACAAGGCCAGGCAACTTTGTTCACATCCCAATTTGGCCATCTGCCACAATATATCCAATTGTTCCTGAACCAAATTAATCTGTTGGTTTACCAACATCAGGCCTCCTTGTATCTGAGAATTGGCAGTGGCCTGTTTATCTAGGACCATGGTCACAGTGGCCTATAGTTCATTAATGGTTTGAGTTGTCTGCACAGTGGCAGAAAGTGCAAGGGCTGAGGCGGTAACCGAAGCAGTAACACGCAAGGTGGCTATCAGGCCCACAATAATAGCAGAGATCCCAAAAT
>NW_024433905.1:0-1730 GCF_017639785.1 Mesocricetus auratus | reverse complement strand
AACACTATGTGCCCACATGAAAAAACTGGAGAACAGTCATACTACAGAATTAATAGCGCAGCTGAATGTTCTAGATGAAAAAGAAGCAAACTCCCCCAGGAGGAGCAGACGCCAGGAAAAATCAAATTGATGGCAGGAAATCAATCAAGTAGAAACCAGGAAAACACTGAGAAGAATCAATGAAACAAAGAGTTGGTTCTTTGAGAAAATCAAAAAAATAGACAAACCTCTGTCCAAACTAACCAAAAGACAGAGAGAGAGCTTGCTAATTAACAAAATCAGAAATAAAAAAGGGGACATGACAACAGACTCTGAGGAAATCCAGAGAATCATCAGGGCATACTTTGAAAATCTGAACTCCACAAAATTCCAATATTTAAAGGAAAGGACAATTTCCTGGATAGATATCACTTGCCAAAACTAAATCAGGAGGAGATAAGCAATCTAAGACCGACATAAGGGAGGACAGCAGGTTACTGATCTGGATGCCCCAAATGTGAGTGTTAGTGAGAAGGCCTGGGCAACCTATGGGGCCCTGAGCAGTGGATCAGTGTCTATCCATGGAATACAAACAGTCATCATGTGCCCGTAGCACAAAGAGGGATGCTCTCTTATCCTGGACTCTTAGAGGAGTGCCTGGACCCTGCCCGGAGTGAAATGATAGACTCTAGATATCCTCTATGTTGAAGGAATTGGCAATAGTGTGGGAGGCTGCAGGGGAAGGGGAGTACAGGAGGAGGGGAGGGAGGAAGAACTGGGATTGACATGTAAAACAAGCTATTTAAAAAGTTAAAAAATGATAAAAAAGCCAAAAAAATGTAAGTCCAAATGGATCAAAGACCTCAACATAAATCCAGCCACACTGAACCTCTTTAGAAGAGAAAGTGTGTGGTATCTTTGAACGAATTGGTACAGGACACAGCTTCCTGAACATAACACCACTAGCACAGACAGTGAGATCAACAATTAATAAATGGGACCTCCTGAATCTGAGAAGCTTCTGTAAGGCAAAGGACACAGTCAGCAAGACAAAAAGGCAGCCCACAGAATGGGAAAAATATTCACTAATCCCACATCTGACAGAGGGTTGATCTCCAAAATTTACAAAGAACTCAAGAAGCAAGTCTCCAAAACATCAAAGGACCCAATTAAAAAGTGGGCTGCAAACTAAATAGAGAATTTTCAATAGAGGAGTCTAAAATGGCTGAGAGGAACTTGATAAAGTGCTCAACATCCTTAGCCATCCGGGAAATGCAAATCAAAACATCTCTGAGATACCATCTCACTCCTGTCAGAATGGCTAAAATCAAAAACACCAATGACAATATGCTGGAGAGGATGTGTTGAAAGGGAGACACTCCTCCATTGCTGGTGGGAGTGCCAACTGGTTCAGCCACTTTGGAAATCAGTATGGAGATTCATCAGAAAAATGGGAATAAACTTCCCACAAAACCCAGCAACTCCACTCTTAGGCATATATCCAAATGATGCCCATTCATACAACAAAGATGTCTGTTCCACTATGTTTATAGCAGCGTTATTTGTAATAGCCAGAACTTGGAAGCAACCTAGATGTCCCTCAACCGAAGAATGGATAGAGAAAATGTGGTACATTTACACAATGGAGTACTATTCAGCAGAAAAAAACAATGGAATCATGAGATTTGCAGCCAAATGAATGACACTAGAAGAAACCATCCTGAGTGAGGTAACGCAGTCACAAAAAGAGA
>NW_024433904.1:0-46718 GCF_017639785.1 Mesocricetus auratus | reverse complement strand
ACAAAAATAGGCAGTTGACCAATGGAACCTAATTGAAAGCTCTAATTTTAACCCACACACCTATGATCACTTAATTTTTGACAAAGAAGCTGAAACTGTACAATGGAAAAAAGAAAGCATCTTCAACAAATGGTGCTGGCATAACTGGGTACTGGTATGCAGAAGACTGCAGATAGATCCATGTTTATCACCTTGTACAAAACTTAAGTCCAAATAGATCAAAGATCTCAACATGAATCCAGCCACACTGAAAGTTTTAGAAGAGAAAGTGGGAGATACTCTTCAACGAGTTGGTACAGGAGACCACTTCCTAAAAATAACACCAGTGGCACAGGCACTGAGATCGACAATTAACAAATGGGACCTTCTGAAACTTAAAAGCTTCTGTAAGGCAAAGGACACAGTCAAAAAGACAAAAAGGCAGGCCACAGAATGGGAAAAGATATTCACTAACCCTACATCTGACAGAGGGCTAATCTCCAAAATTTACAAAGAACTCAAGAAACAAGTCTCCAAAACACGAAAGGATACAATTAAAAGGTGGGATACAAAGCTAAATAGAGAATTCTCAGTAGAGGAGGCTAAAATGGCCAAGAGACACTTAAGAAAGTGCTCAACATCCTTAGCCATCAGGGAAATGCAAATCAAAACAACTCTGAGATACCATCTTACTCCTGTCAGAATGGCTAAAATCAAAGACACCAATGACAATTTATGCTGGAGAGGATGTGGAGAAAGGGGAACACTCCTCCATTGCTGGTGGGAGTGCCAACTGGTTCATCCACTTTGGAAATCAGTATGGAGATTCCTCAGAAAAATGGGAATAAACCTACCACTAGACCCAGCAATTCCACTCTTAGGCATATATCCAAATGAGGCAAGTTCATACAAGGGCATCTGCTCCACTATGTTCATAGCAGCATTATTTGTAATAGCCAGAACCTGGAAGGAACCTAGATGCCCCTCAACTGAAGAGTGGATAGAGAAAATGTGGTACATTTACACAATGGAGTATTACTCAGCAGAAAAAAACAATGGAATCTTGAAATTCGCAGGGAAATAGATAGCACTGGAAGAAACCATCCTGAGTGAGGTAACCCAGTCGCAATAAGACAAACATGGTATGTACTCACCCATATATGGATTTTAGACATGGATCAGGTTAGTGCCAGTCTGCACTTCCACTGATAGAGAGTCTGGGAAACAGGAAAGAACCTAAAATATATGCATATATGCATAGTACCCAAGAGAAGAGGATGGAGACAAGATCCCCTGAATGGATGGGGAACACGGCGAGGGGTGGGGGGGAGTGGGACCTGGGAAGAAGAGAGGGGGTGAAGAGGAAGGGAGTTGGTCATGGGGGAAAAGGAAGTTGAGGGTGTGGGGGTAGAATAGGGGGAAGAGGGAATCATAGGATAGAATACAGATCAGGCACCATAGCGACCTCGAGTGATCTAAAGGGATAACACCAATTGGCAAGCTAAGCAATAGTGGAGACACCACCTCGAATGCCCATTCCTGATAATGAACTTGATGTCTATAACCATCCGGGAGCCTTCATCCTGTGACTGATGGAAGCTGAGGCAAATACACAATTAATCACTGAACTGAACCCAAGGAACCCAGTGACAGAGAGAGAGGAGTGATGAGCAAATTGGCAAAGAATGGGCTGGCAAAACCAGCAGAGACAGCTGATCTGAACAGGGGAGAGCTCTTGGACCCCAGACTGACAGTGGGGAGGCCAGCATGGGACTGATCTGGATCCCCCAAATGTGAGTGTCAGCGAGAAGGGCTGCGCAACCTATGGGGCCCTAAGCTGTGGATCAGTGTCTATCCCTATCCCTGATATACAAACAGTCTTCGTGTGCCTATAGCACAAAGAGGGATGCTCTCTCAGCCTCGACTCTTAGGGGAGTGCCTGGACCCTACCCAGAATAAAATTACAGACTCTGATATCCCCTATGTGGAAGGATTTGGCAATAGGTTGGGAGGGTGGGGGGGAAGGGGAGTGCGGGAGGAGGGGAGGGAGAGGGAACTGGGATTGACATGTAAAACAAGCTATTTAAAATTTTAAAAAATGGCAATACTGCCAAAAGCAATCTACAGATTCAGTGCAATCCCGATTAAAATCCCAGCATAATTCTTCACAGACTTGAAAGAATAATAATCAATTTTGTATGGAAAAATAAAAGACCCCGGATTTCCAAAAAACCCTGTTCAACAAGGCAACATCCGGGGGCATCACCATGACTTTAAGCTCTATTGTAGATCTATAGTCCTGAAAACAGCTTGGTATTTGCAAAAAATAGACAGTTAGACTAATGGAATCGAAGTGAAAACCCTGATATTAACCCATACGTATGAACAACTGATCTTTGACAAAAAGCTAAAAATATACAATGGAATAAAGAAATCATCTTCAACACATTGTGCTGGAATAACTGGAGGCTGGCATGTAGGAGAATACGGACTGATCCACGTTTATTGCCATGAACAAATATAACTCCAAATGGATCAAAGACGTCAACATAAATCCAGTCACACTGAACCTCTTAGAAGAGAAAGTGGGTGGTACCCTTGAACGAATTGTACAGGTGACAGCTTCCTGAACATAACACCAGTAGCTCAGGCAGTGAGATCAACAATTAATAAATGGGACCTCCTGAAACTGAGAAACTTCTGTAAGGCAAAGACATAGTCAGCAAGACAAAAAGCAGCCCACAGAATGGGAAAAATATTCACTAACCCCACATCTGACAGAGGGTTGATCTCCAAAATTTACAAAGAACTCATGAAACAAGTCTCCAAAACATCAAAGGCTGCTGAACTAATTAGGGAATTTTCAATAGAGGAGTCTAAAATGGCTGAGAGGCACTTGAAAGTGCACAACATCCTTATCAATCCGGGAAATACAAATCAAACAACTCTGAGATGCTGTCTCACTCCTGTCAGAATGGCTAAAATCAAAAACACCAATGACAATTTATGCTGGAGAGGATGTGGTGAAAGGGGAACACTCGTCCATTGCTTGTGGGAGTGCCAACTTGTTCAGCCACTTTGGAGATCATTATGGAGATTCCTCAGAAAAATAATAATATAACCTACCAAAATACCCAACAACTCCACTTTTAGGCATATATCCAAAAGATGCCCATTCATACAACAAGGATGTCTGTTCCACTCTGTAATAGCCACAATTTGGAAACAACCTAGATGCCCATCAACCGAAGAGTGGATAGAGAAAATGTGGTACATTTACACAATGGAGTACTATTCAGCAGAAAAAAACAATGTAATCCTGAGATTTGCAGGCAAATGGATGACACAAGAAGAAACGATCCTGAGTTAGGTAACGCAGTCACAAAAAGAGAAACATGGCATGTACTCTCTCATATATGGATTTTAGAAAAAGATCTGGGGAGTGCCAGCCTATAATCCCATGGCCAGAGAGTCAGGGAAACAGAACCTTCATTCAGTGGCTGATCGAAGAATAGGCAGACTCCCACGTCTAAGCACTGATTTGAACTCAAGAAAGCCAGTAACAGAGACGGGAGACTGATGACCAAAGCGATTAAGACTGGGCTGGTTTAACCCCCAGAAACAACTGACCTGACAAGGGTTAACTGTTGAATCCCAGGCATCAGCCTGGGAATCCAGCATGGGACTGATCAAGAGCCCCTTAACCGGGGTGTCAGTGACGAGGCCTAGGTAATCTATTGAGCCTTTAGGTAGTAGTTCAGTATTCATCTCGAATATACACATGGACTTTGTAATCCCATCCAACAATGTGAGATGCACTCTCACCCTGAACGCTTGGGGGAGGTTTATGCCCTGCCCTGGATGAAATGGCAGACTATGGAGACCCATTTGGTGGGCCTCAACCTCCGTCGGGGAATTGAGGGGATAATGTGTAGTTTGGGGGTAGGGCATGGCATCAATATCATGACCCCTTGAAATTGTGAGGATGTAATAAACCCTATAGTAGATATAAGCTGGAGCAAAGCTGGACTTATATCACATACATTAGTTTGCTCAATCACTAGATACTTCCACATATCCAGAGACTGCCCTTATTCTCTCTATTACTTTCCTGTCCATCATGATGATAATGGAGTGAACCTCTGAAATTATAATTAAGACACAGGATTAAATATTTCTGTATGATAGTGGTTGTGGTTATGCTTATACTTCATAGCAATATAAACACTTAAACACCCACCCAGTTCATCATCCTACCCATGGCCATCCTCCCATAAAGCTCCTGCAGATTCCACAGGAACAGGAATATCCCACATGTGTCAGGACAACAGCAGACTCCAAAGGCCAGGTACAACACAAAAAAGTCAGAAGAATAATAAAATATGCTGGAATTAGGCACTCAAACCCCCTCAAACCTCAGCTGAAAAGCCCTACTAGACAAGGATCCTTGCCACACACCAAACCCTCTCAATCCAGAAGACAACTAATTAAACAGATAATAGAGGAACAAGTAACTCACTCAACAAAGATTACCCAGGAAACAACACTTATACCTTTATACATCATAAAGTCAGATGAGTAAATGTCAATGTAATAATATATAAAATGTAATGGTGGGCAATGTAGTATCAGCAGAAATTAATAATCCTTTAACAGTAAGACTTGAACAGTCCAAAACAGTTGAAAATGAAAAATTTCCAAAAAATCGAGGAAATTGTAAACAAAAATGGAAGAAACAAATAAATCTTTTAAAGAACGCCAAGAAAAAACAAAGAGTTGAATGAAATAGAACAAGACATGAAAATTAAAATAGAAGCAATAAACAAAACACTAATTGATGGAATTTGGATAATGAAAAATCTGTCTAAGCCCACAGAAATTACTAATGCTACCATAACCAATAGAATATGAGTCAGAAGATAGAATATTGGTCATTGATGATGCATTAGAGGAAACAGATTCTGTTTTTGATACATTTTCATGTCATCTTTCAGTAGGCTATACATAAGGTAAGAGACTGTCAATAGATGCTGGGTTACAGGACTCTTCAGACACCTGGCTGAGTGTGTGGTGTAGCTTGTGCAACATCTTTTTCCCAAGGATTCTCAAATACTACCAGCTCTGGAGACCTGAGGATTGGGCACTGGGGATCTGGATCCCAGTCCAACAGAATTCAGCCTGCCCAGAGACTGAGAGCTTCCAAGACCAATTCTCTACCCATGGTACAGGTGAGGCAAGGGTATAGCCTACCCAGAGTTTGCTAAGGTCCCAATACTAAGATGGCCTCCATTCATGCAAGAGGAAAGCCATCAGGGCATTGGACCTGTTTCCACCCTCTGGAAAGTAACCATGGTGACATAACCACCAGGGGAGGAAGAGACTCTTTCTGCACCCACAGGAAGAAATAATGGGAAGAAGACAATATAAAAACACACTCACCAACAGAAAAACCAATATGACACCACCAGAAACTACTGGACCTACACCTGCAAAACATGAACATTCCATTGTGGAAGAAGCAGATGAGAAAGACCTTAAAAACAACTTCATGAAAATGATAGAGGCCCTCAAAGAAGATATGAGAAAATTCCTTAAAGTGATGGGAGAAAAAATAAACCAAAAACTACAAGAAATGGTCGAAAAAAATCTAAAAAATGAAAGAATTATAAGAAATGGAAGAAAAGAAAAACCAGAAACTACAACAAATGCAAGAGAAAGAGGAAAAGACAAAGCAGAAATTACAAGACAAATTCAACCAGTGCAACGGTTGAAAGCTGAAATAGAGTAAAGAAAAAGCACAGTCTGAAGAAATGCTGGAAATAGAAAAGCTGGGAAAAGCCTTGGCCAGAATTGCCATTGCCCAATCTTCCGCCAAAGCAGAGACATTAAACAGACTTAATGGTAGAGTTAGTGAAGCGCTGTCCACCCAGAATGCACTCAATTCACATATTCAGCTGGGCCTAATGACGTTAAATCTACAAATTGCATCACTACAAGAAAAGATTGTCTCTTGTTCATATTTTTATCATGATACATGTGTAACATCAATGAGACTAGCTAATATATCTGTGCTAGTGTGCTTTCTAAATGCTTTCTGAGTGGATCTTGAAATGATATCTTTGTTAATTTTATCACTGTTTTGCCCCATCAAATTATAACCATAAATCATACGCAAGTTACCCTTGTATCAGAGGAAGGCACAATGGCGTGGCATAATTCCACCACCACAAACTATTCCAAAAAATAAAATCAAGAATTCTTTCCATTATTATAAAATTTTACCAATATATCAAACTAATCAAAAGCTAAAAATTGAGCAACTAATGTAACAAAATGTAAGGGTGAAAAACCAGGAGGCCTCAAAGTTCCCCAAAATAGCACAATATCCTTGGGTTTGCTTCCATTTTGAAATGTGCAGCAAATGGAATATATATAAGTTTCCATTAAACAAGTGGAATGGTATATTGATGAATTACTTACATGTGTACTGGACTGAAGACATAGTAGGTAAATGTAAGCCAACAAAAGTAAAAATAAAGAAAAATTTGTTCCTTCTTGCTAAGTCTAGGAGGATATATATGTGAGGTCATTAGTGAGTGTGGTTGGTTTAGACAGTAGATGGTGCTATTAGATTATGACAGACAGATATGTCATAAGTGTTGCCTGACGACTCTGGCAAAAATCTCTTGGCCTACATCATTCACCAAAGAAACAAGGGAAAGATTAATATTTGTACATAGGAGAGTTACTATCCAAAGTTATGTGCAATTGTATGACATTTGATATCAGCATACAATTGATTATAGTCTCCAAATGAGCCTACTTTTAAAGTCTTGAGTATATTCTAGCAACTGGAACTGGTAAACAACTTGGGGGCATCTAAAGTCACTAAATATAATCTTTGAAGGACCTGCTCCATGTCATTTGTGGGTATATTTTCTCTTCCATAAGAAGTAAAACTCTAATGAAAATTCTCTATTTGGTTCTTTATACAACTTTTAAGCTAAATTTTCTTGTGCTTTGTTGACAAGCTTCTTCTTTGCTTTGAATATATTGAAAATCAGTCTTCTGTCAGATGTGTGGTTGGTGAACATTCTTTTGCATCCAATGGACTGTCATTTTGTCTTCTTTAGTTTGTCATTTGCCTTACAGAGGCTTCTCATTTTCAGGTGTTCCCCGTTATTAATTGTTGATCTCAGTGTCTGTGCTACTTGTGTTATATTGAGGGAGTGGTCTGCTGTACCAATTCATTCAAGAGTACCTCAAACATTCTCTTGTAAGAGGTTCAGTGCTGCTGGGTTTATGTTGCATTCTTTGCTTTAATGGGACTTACATTTTTTTCAAGGGATGAATCTAAATTATCTAAAAGACACATATGAAATTACACAATATCATTAGCCATCAGGGAAATGAAAATCAAAACAACTTTGGGATAGAAACTTAGAATAGTCTGAAGGGCAAGCAAAAAACAATGGCAGATTATGTTGTAGATGATATGAAGAAAAGGGAGCTCTCCACCATTGCTGGTGGGAGTGCACATTTGTCCAACCACTTTGGCAGTTAGCATAGCAGTTTGTCAGTCTACCTCAAAATCAAGCAATTCAACCTTAGGCATATAGCCAATGGGTGTAAATTCATACTAAAAGGACATCTGTTCAACTATGTTCATAGCACCCAAATTCTCAATGGAAATTATGAAAGCCAAATGGTCCTGAATAGATGTTCTTCATATGCTAAGGAAATATGCTAGCTCAGACTACTGTACCCAGAAAAGCTTTCAATTATATGGAGAAAACAAGATATTCCATTACAAAACCAGGTTTACATAACACATATGCACATATCCAGCCCTACAGAAAGTACTAGAAGGAAAATTCCAACTCAACAAAGATAACTACACTCAAAAACTCATAGGCAATAGATGATTCCACTTTACAAAACAACAAAATTAAAAGGGGAAATCTAGCCACCATAACACCATGAACCACAAATGAAAAGATAGCAAAAATCAACATTCAATGGTCATTATTATCGCTCAATATCAATGGTCTTAATTTGCCTATAAAAGACAGGCAATCAGAATGCATACAAAGACAGAATCCATCCTTGTGCTACATACCAGAAACATATATCAAAGACAAAGACAGATATTACCTCAAAAAAGGGTTGGGAAAAGATTTTTGAATCAAATGGACCAAGAAACAAGCTGCTTTAGCTATCCTAGTATTGAAAATTTAAACTTGAAATTAAAATCAATAAAAAGAGATGAAGAAGGTCATTTCATATTCATCAGAGGAAAAATTTATCAGGAAGGTCAATTCTGAACAACTATGCCCCAAATACAAAGGCACCCACATATGTAATGAAGCATTACTAAAGCTCAAATCACACATAAATCCTCACACACTTATAGTATGACAATTCAACACTCTATTCTCACCACAATACAGGACCAACAGACAGAAACTTAACAAAGAAACAAAAGAACTAACTGAAATTATAACCCAAATGGAAATAAAATACATCTATATAAAAAATTCCTTCTTCTCAGGTACACATGGAACATTCTCTAAAGTCGACCAAATATTTGTAACATAGCAAAACTCAATGTATACAAAAATTGGAATAATCTGCTATGTATTATCAGACCACCATGCACTAAAGTTACAATTCAACAACAACACAAATGGCAGAAACCATACAAATTCATGGAAACTGAACAATGTGCAATTGCACCATATTTGGTCAAGGAAGAAATAAAAAGTGAAATTAAAGACTTCCAAGAATACAATGAGAATGAAGACACAGCATACACAAATATATGGGACACTTTGAAAGCAGTGTTAAGAGGAAAGTTCATAGCAATAAGTGCCCAAATGAAGAAACTGGAGAATAGTCACACTAGAAAATGAACAGCAATATTTAACATCATAGAAAAAAGAAACAAACTCACCCCAGAGGAGAAAATACAAGGAAATAATAATATTGAGGGTTGAAATCAATAAAGTAGAAACTAGGAAAACATGACAAAATATCAATGAAACTAAGAGAAATTTCTTTGTGAAAATCAACAAGATAGACAAACCATAATACAAACTAACAAAAAGGAAAATAAAGAAATTAAATCAAGAACAGATAAGCAAGGTAAATAGACCTCTAACATCTAATGAAATAGAAGCAGTCAACAAATTTTCCCAACTAAAAAATTCCAAGGTCATATGGTTTCAGTGTAGAATTCTATCAAAAAAAGTGCTGATGACAGTACACCTCAAGTTGTTCCTCAGAATAGAAGCAAAAGGGACATTAGCAAAATATTTTTATTGAGGCTACAATTGCCTTGGTAACCAAGACACACAAAAATACAACTAAGAAAGACAATTATAGACCAGTATCCCTAATGAACATTGATGCAAAAATACTAAACAAAATGCTGGGAAACTCAATTCAGGAACACATCAGAAAAAAATCATACAACATTGAAAACCCTGATATGCGAACATGTAGAAGAGTAGAGATAAATCCATATGAATCACCATGCACAAAAGTTAAACCCAAGTGGATAATAGACCTCCACATTAATCCAGCCATATTGAACCACTTCAAAGAGAAAGGGAGAGGTAACCTTGAAAGAATTCATACAGGAGTCTGCTTCCTGACCATAACACCTTTAACACAAACAGTGAGACCAACTATTAATAAATGCAAACTCCTGACACTGAAAAGCAAAGGAAACAGATACCACGACAAAACAGCAGATTCCAGAATGGGAAAAGTCTTTTATCAACCCCACATCTGACAGAGGACTGATTTCCAAAGTATATAATCAACTCATGTAGACCAGCAACAAAAGCCATGCAATTCATTTAAAAATTGGATTACAAAACTAAAAACGAAGTTCTTAATGGAAGAATATAAAATGGCTGAGAGACACTTAAAAAACTGCTCATTGTCCTTCACCATCTGAGAAATGCAAATCAAAACAACTCTAACATACCATTTTATACCAGCCATAATGGCTAAAATAAAAGACAGCAATTACAGTCTGTGCTGGAGAGGATGTGGAGAAAGAGAAAGACTTTTCCATTTCTGGTGGAAGTGCAAATTGGTGTATCCACTTACGCATCAGTATGGCGGTTTCTCAAGAAAATGGGAATGAGTCTACCTCAAGATCCAAAAATTCCTCTCCTGGTCATACATCCATAGAATGCACACTCATACAAAATGGATATATGTTCAAATATGTTCATAGCAACATTGTTTGTAATAGCACAAACATGGAAGCAACCTCCCTTAAACTGAAGAGTGGATAAAGAAAATGTGGCATATTTAAATAATAGAGTAATATTCAGAGGAAAAAAACCAATGGAATCTTGAAATTCATAGGCAAATGGATGGAAATAGAAGAAACCATCCTGAGTGAGGTAACACAGTCACAAAAGGAATAACATGGTATGTACTCATTCATATATGGTTTTTAGACATAGAGAAAAGGATTACCAGACTACAGCACCAGAGGAGCTAGGAAACAAAGAGGATACCAAAAGAAGAATGCATAGTCCACAGAAGAAGTGGAGGATTACAAGAATCTCTGAGCAAATTGGGAGCATGGGGGGAGAGAGGACAGAGATGGATAGGGGAAACAGGGAGAACAGGAGAATGGAGACAGGGGTGGGATAGATGAGGGCAAGCATTTGCCTTCATAAAGTGAGTCAGTACATATCTGAAGAGAATTCTGTCACAGAGAAAATGATAAGGGATCAACAGGGATAACACCAAATAAGAATCTAGGCAGTAGTGTAAAAACATCCTTAGATGCCCTTTCTCTATAATGAGATTCATGACTTCCTTGGTTAACATTCTTAGAGCCTTGACCCAGCATCTGATCGAAGCAGCAACAGGCATGCACAACTAAACACTGAACCATACTCCTGGAGTCCATTTGTGGAAAGGGAGGAGAGATAAGCAAATGAACCAAGATGTTGCTGGACATAGATGCAAAAAAACAGTTGAACTGGCCGAATAAGAGCACGGAGACCCTATTCATAAAGTGTAGGAGGGGACCAGTATTGGACCTAACCAAGCTCTCTGAATATGGGTGCCAGCTGGATGCAAAGGCAGTCTATGGAATCTCTAACAGTGGAGCCAGTGTTTATTCCTAGGACACAAATGGATTTGGTGAGCCCATATACTGTGGAGGGACACTATTGTAGCCCAGATACAAAAAGGAGGGCCGTGATGTGATAGACTTTAATGATCAGCGTGGACTGCCTCACTCTCCCAGTGAATTGGGTGGGGACTTGGTTGGGGGTTAGGTAGGAAGCAAGGAAGGCTGGGTTAGTGAGGTATTGGGGGGATGGATATGTTAATAGGAGTTTTCTCTAATAAAATATTTGAAAATGTTCCAAACTAAGACAAAAATGCATAATGTTTTAGTAACATTGAATTTTCTTAATTAGAAAAAAATATCAGCTATGGAAAACATTGGACAAAAAAACCTTCTGAGCTAAATCACCCTGTCCAATTTCAGAATATATTGACCTCAGAATAAATTCAGGATATTTGCTACATTTGGTAAAGGGTTTCATGTTTCAATCTGCAAAAGAAGAAGAAGGTATACATACCATCAAAGCTAAACACAAATCGAATGGAACAGAATAAACCTTTTGATGTGGAACAATAATAGGTCATCCACCAAGGTAAATCCCACAAGTTGTAGGGAAACATCATAAAGGTTGGGTCTTACAGGTTCTTGTCTTACAGGAAAACAGAAAATATCCATCTTCAAGAAGAGAAAAATCATTAGCCATGGGAATGTCTAAAGAAGGCCCACTAGTTATACAAAAAACTACCAAAGAATGAATGAATTTTGCTACTGACATTTAAATCAGGGCAAAACTACAAACCGTAGAACCTATGTCACTTTTCTTACAAGATTAATAGTATTTCCAATTCATGGCTGTCGTCTATATTCAAGCATGCTGTTAAATAAAAAATCAGATTTTCTGTCTCATATCAGAAGAGTCAATTGGTGTGCAACAGAAAACTAAATCTATGATGTATTGTTATCAAAACTGTGCTATTTCTGGAAAAATTCACATACGCTTCCTTATTGATATCCTTCCGTATATGCAAACATATATAATTTAATCTTTCCATTTTGATATTGTTTATATCTTCCACAGTGAACAATAAAATTTCTTCACAGCAATCCCTAAAATCTGCAGAATGAAGATGGCTCCCCATAACATTTATACCTCTTGATTCAACATGATTAGAAATGTAGTTGCATATTGCTTTGCCAGTGAATATGTGATGGTGGCCACATCCTAGGGGCATGGTTTTAGGTGTGGATATATGATATAATATACAGTTGGTTCAATCTCCTGTGTTTTGGTGAGAGCTTCAGAAGAGCAGACACTGCATCTAGTAGAGCAGGAAGACCATGACAGTTATTTACTACTTCTTGTGTAAGTGCTTTCCTATTAAAACCTGTTTAACATGGATCTTGTGGACTCAGTTAAAGCCTGCATTCATCCTTATGTTCGATATTACACATATTTATTCAATATGTGTTTTCACACTCTGTTTGATGCTTTTTCTTATCTTCAGAAAGACTATGCTGAGCAGCTGCCAATTTAGAGAAAATCACATCCTACATCAGACTTAGACTTGTGAAACAATTTTTTAAAATAATAGTGAATACTGGAGAAATGGAAAATTCACCCTTTGATGGATGATATTTAGACCATAAGTGCCATAGACATGAGTATTATTTCGTTTTTCAAATAGTAAAGTTTCATTGAGAGACAACATTATACTGCATATCTGTCCAAGTTCCCTCTCCTTCTCACCCCCCTTGCCCCACCAATTCCACCCCCATCAACTTCTCAGAGAGGGTAAGTCCTTCTTTGTGGGATTATAAAGTGTGTCCCATCATTTGAGGAAGTGTATCTAGACTAAGAGTCCATCCCTGCATGGGGAAAGGAATCCCAAAATCAATTTCTGCAATAGTGATAAATGCTGGCTCCACTGTTCTAAGATCCACAGTTTGCCCAGGCCTACTAATTGTCCCCCAACCATGCTTGTTCTCCAGTTGCCAGTCTGGTGGCCATGAGCTCTCTCTTGTTTAGACCAGCAATTTCTATTCGTTTCCCCAGCTTGATATTGAACCCTTGGTTCATGACTCCTCCATTTCTACAACTGGAATTTCAGGAGCATTACACATTGCTTAGCTGTGGATATCTGCTTCTGCTTCCATCAGCTACTACATGTAGGCTCTATGATGGCATTTAAGGTAGTCATCAGTCTCATCGTAGGTGGAGGACATTTAAGGTTGCCTCTCCACTGTTGCTTAGATTCTTAGTTGGGATTCATCCTTGTTAATACCTGGACATTTCCCTTGTGCCATACATCTCTTTAAACCTACATTGGATCCCTCTATTATGGTGTCTCTTTTAATGCTCTCCTCTATTCCTCCCCCTACTCCATCTTCCGGATCCTTCATGCTCTTTTCCCCAATTCTCTTCTCCATTCCTCCTTTTCCTATGTATCCTCCTCCCTGCTGCTTGCTCCCAGTTTGCTCAGGATATCTTATCTCTTTCCCCTTCTTTGGGGTTCCATGTATATCCTACTTTTTCCCAGCTTCTCTGTAGGGGGGAGTGCAGGCTGGTTATCATTTGCCATATGTCTGATACTCATACATTAATGAGTACATATCATGTTTGCCTTCTATTTCTGGGTTACCTCAATCTGGATATCTGGATATTGTCTTCTAATTCCATCCACTTCTCTTGCCAATTTAAAGATTTCATTGTTTTTGTTTCACTGAGTATTAATCAATTGTTTAATTGTATCCCATTTCCTTTATCCATTCATCATTCAAGGGGCATCTTGGTTTCTTCCAGTTTCTTGCTATTACAAATAGTGCTGCTATGAACATAGTTGAACATATGTATGAATTTTTGTCCTTTGGGTATATGCCTATGAGTTGTATTCCTAGATCTTGAGGTAGACTGAAAAATTTCCATACGTACTGCCAATGTGGTTGAATAAGTGTGCACTTCCACCAGCAATGGAAGAGAGTTCCCCTTTCTCGACATCATCTCTAGCATAAACTGCCATTGCTTTTTTGCAATTCTGATAGGTGTGAGATCCTATCCCAGAGTTGTTTTGATTTGTATTTTCTTTATAGCTAAGTATGTTGAGCAATTTCATGTCTTTTATCCATTTTAGATTCTTCTTTTGAAAAAACTTAAGTTCCATTGAATAAAAGACATCAACAAAAATCCAGCAAAACTGAATGAACCTCTTAGAAGAGAAAGTTGGAGGCACTCTTGAATGAATTATTACAGCACACCACTTCCTCAACATAACACCAGTAGCACAGATACTGAGATCAACAATTAATAAAAGGCCCACCCAAAAATGAGAAGTCTCCATCAGGCAAAGGACACACTCAAGAAGACAAAATGACAGAGTCCTGGTTTTAAATAAATACATTGTAATGAGGAAGCTTGTCGCCAAAGCACCAAAAATTCAATTTAAAAGTTAGGTACATTACTAAATATAGAATTCTAAATAGAGTTTTGCTTCTTTTTATGTCTTTTTATTTTTAAATTTAAATTAGAAACAAAGTTGTTTCACATGTAAAACCCAGGTACCTGTCCCTCTCCCTTCCATCATCCTACAACCTCCCACCAACTCCCACATGCTCAGTTCCCACAATACCCACTTCTTTCCACAGGGAGATTGAAGCCCTCTATTGGGGATATCCGTAGTCTGTCATTTCATCCATGGCAGGGCCTAGGCTCTGCCCGATTGTCCAGGCTGAGAGCATCTCCCATTGTGGGATGGGTAGACAAAATCCATTTGTATGCCAGGGATAAATAGTGATCAGCTACTTAAGGCCTCATAAATTGCCTAGGCCTCCTCATGGACAACCACATTCAGGGAGTCTGGATCAGTTCCATGCTGGATTCCCATCTACAAGTCTGGGGTTCAAGAGTTCCCCATTCTTCAAGTCATCTGCTTCTGTGGGTGAAACTAGGATAGTCTTGACACCTATGTTCATCAGTTCTCACTCTTTGTTACTGGATTCCTTGAGTTCAGCACAGTGTGGTATCTGCTGTGGGTGTCTGCCTCTCGTTCCATCAGTCATTGGTTGAAGGTGTTCTTTCCCGACACTCTGGCAGTGCAAATGTAGACTGACACTCCCCTGATCCATGTCTAAAATCCATATATAAGTGAGTACATACATGTTTCTCTTTTTGTGACTGGGTTATCTCACTTGTGATGGTTTCTTCTTGTGCAATACAATTGATACAAATTTCAAGATTTAATGGATTTTTTTCCACTGAAGAGTACTCCATTGTGTAAATGTATCATAATTTCCCTATCCATTCTTCAATTGAGGTACATCTAGGTTGCTTCCAGGTTTCAGTTATTAAAAATACTGCTGCTATGAAAATAGTGGTACAGATGTCCTTGTTGTATGATTGTGCATCATTTGGGTATATGCCTAAGAATGAAATTACTGTGTCTTGTTGTAGACTGATTCCCATTTTCCTGAGGAATCTCCATACTGATTTCAAAAGTGGCTGTAAATGTTAGCACTCCTCCAAATAGTGGAGGAGTGTTATAATTTCTCTAAATCCACTCCAGCATAAACTGTCATTGGTGATTTGATTTTAGCCAATCCTAATATCTAAGAAATTAGTCTTTAAAATAAGATCAATCAAAAGATTTTTACTTCTTATAGAAGAGAAAATGTACCAGCAAAAACTTGGAGCAGGTATATCACAGATTATAGTTAGTGAGATTAGGTACCCTCATGTTATTTAACAGTTCCAGTTGCTTGGAAACGCCCAAGGCTTTAACAATAGGCTCCCTTGGAGAGCGAACTCCATTGTATTCTGACATCAAAATTTGTAAAATTGAATAGTAAACCTCCCATGCACAATCCTTCATCTCAGTTACTTCCTGATACTTGGGCCCATGATATGGACAGAGAGATTTCTGCCAGAGCTGTCAGGGAATAATTATGATGCATCTGTCTGTCACCATCTAATGCCTCATCCATTTCTAAACCAACCCCACCTACTCATGACATCACAATATATCCACCTAGATTTAGCCAGAAAGTACAAAATTCTATTTTTACAACTGCTGCCTCACAGGGATGAACTATGTCTTCAGTATAGAGCACATGTAAGTAAATGCATTATTGTACCAGTCCATTTCATTGGTGGACACACACACACACACACACACACACACACACACACACACATATATATATATATATATATATATATATATATTCTTCAATTTACAAAACGGAGAATACCCTAACGTTTTGTACTTTTCTGTGAAGGTTTGAGGCCTCCTGGTGTTCCACCTATACATTTTGGTACATTAGTTTTTGGAATTTATAGCTTTTGATAAGGATGTCATACTGATAAAATTTTGTAAAAATGGAAAGAAATTCAGGCCTACAATGGAGGGTTTTTTGCTCACAAACACAGGGCAGATTATTGTAATCAAATAATAATCTAAAATTTTACAAAACTCACTTTTCATGAAAGAAGTGTGTGACCTGAACTTCTAAAGAAGAGGCCAGAATAAACCAGACTTTTTAAGAGGCCAAGACAGAGAGCATTTAGAGTGGCCAGAATCATCCAGGGACTCTTTATGTGGTACTGTGTAGTTGGGATCTCTTGGTTCTCTGCTGATGATGCATGAAGGGGACACAGAGAAGTTCCTCCCTTATCCTTTAACTCATATAGATGCCAGGCTTGCTATTATTTGTTTCACTGCTAAATCTGCACACCAAGGGAACTACAAGCCTATGCTTTTAGTTTCTCTAAATAAACAATTTCAGATTTGTTCATACCTGCACTGGAAACTGTATTCTTCACTTTAAAATACCACAGGCTTTAGTGTCAAAAAACACATGCATTCTGACCTCTAACATTGTACAATGAATATTGCCTTTGTGAGAGTAAAATATGCAAGGATAGTACTGTATTTCAGGTTAACCTGTCCTTATGGACACATGATTTGTTTTCAAAGAATTCCACAAACTATGTATAGTGACAAATGCCTTGGCAGAAAGACAGACATGCATAAGCCTCAGTGTAGGATACAAAATTGACACACATACTCACATATATCCCATTCTTAAGCATCCAAGAGTGATACTTTCCTCATGATTCATAGTAGATTTGCTTGGGGAATACATTTTATAATTCAAATAGAATTTTCACCTCCCTAACAGATGAGCCTACAGAGGTAACTTGATTACTTTTGAAAATTTTGGTAAAATCCCTGGAAAAAGAAAACCCTCTCTGTGACAGGAGAGGTTATATATTAACACTTTATAAACCTCATTCTATGAACCCAAAACAATGTTGACAATGCCCTTGATTCATGTGGACAAGATTGCAGGTCTCAACAGGAGATTTTTATTCATCTCAACTATGGGAAGAGATTACTTATCTCTACATTATAAGACAGCAGTCTTACCGGTTCTCACTAAAAATTAGATAACTAGGGAATGTTAGATTTATCTTTTCTGATCATTGCAATATAGCCTATGTTATCCCCAGATTCTTTTTAGTTTCTGTCTGTATGTAGATTCTAGAAGTTACCACAGTTTTCCTTGTTTGAACTTGGGATACCTCTAATAGATGATATGGTATACTAAATGTACAATATGCAATCATGACATTAGAATATCTTCTGAATCTTTTGATATGTAGATAGATTTCTCGCCATCTTGCCATTTCCGCGAATTTCTTTAGTCATATGCTATCTAATAGCATAATTATAAATTGTTTCCAATCAAAAGGACAGAAGAAACAAGTGGCGGTAGCATTCCTAATATCTATCAAATTAGATTTTAAAATAAAATAAATCAAAAGAATTTTACTTCTTAAAGAAGAGAAAATGTACCAGCAAATATGTGGAGCCAGTATTTCACAGATTGTATTTAGTGAAATTAGGTACTCTCATGTTATTTACCAGTTCCAGTTGCTGGGAACGCCCAAGACTTTACAATAGCCTCATTTGGGGAACTCCATTGAATGCCGACATCAAAAGTTGTACAATTGCACACACCTTTAGATAGTAAACCTCCCATGTAAAATTTTGCATCTCAGTGGCTTCCTGTTTCTTGTCCACATGATATGGACAGAGAGAATTCTGCCACAGCTGTCAGGCAATAATTATGGTGTATCTGTCTGTCACAATCTAATGCAGAATCCATTTCTAAACCAGCCACACCCACACATGACCTGATAATATATTCTCCTAGACTTAGCAAGAAGCCACAAATTTCTCTTTTTACATCTGCTGCCTCACAGGTAAGAACTATATCTTCAGGACAGAACACATATAAGTATATGCATCACTGTACCATTCCCGTTCATTGGTGTATACACACACACACACACACACACACACACACACACACACACCCAGAGTTCCATGCACACATATGTGTATACATATATATCTGAACAGTTGCATTATCTCTATATTTTGAGACAACAGTCTTATCTGTTCTCACTAAAAATTAGATAACTACATATAGCAAGATAGATTTATCTATCCTGATCATTGGACTGTAGCCAGTTTTAACCCCAGATCCTTTTTTGTTTGTGTCTCTGTGGTTTCTACAAGTTACCACAGTTTTCCATCTTTAAAATTATGATAGCTCTTATAGTGGATATGGTATCCTAATTGTCCAACGTACAAGCATGACTTTGGAATATATTCTGAATCTTTTCATATTTAGATGGATTTCTCCCCCATTCCCATTTCTTCAATTTCATTAGTCTAATGATTTCTTAAAGTATAATTTGTTCATGTGCTACCCATTATTCCAACTGTGATCAGAGAGTTTTTTAAAAGCAGAATCTCTGTAATATGTAAAATAATGGATACCAGACTTTCTGAATTTTGACCCTGACAAATCTTAAGGAGATTTTGTGCATATCGGAGAGAAATTCCATCAAAGTTTCAATGGGTCAATAACTTCATGTTGCATTTATGCTAGCTAGATAAGCCACAAAGCCAATGGAACTTGTCAAAAGAAGCTTCTTATTTCATATTTAAACAGCCTTCCTATACATCATGGAAATTTGTCCAGCTAAAATTTTCCCTATGAAAATACACTGCTTTATGTGTATAAATACTGCATACCAACTAGAAAAATTAGTTGTACATATTGAAACAAAGTTACAAGGTCACCACAAATTGCTTTTTTCCCCATTTTTTAAATTTATTTTTCAGTTTAAATTTAGATAAGAAACAAAGTTGCTTCACAAGTCAGTTCCAGGTCCCTCTCCCTTTCCCTCCCCTCCTCCCATGCCCTCCCCCCAACCACCCATTATCCCCTCATTTCCTCATGGAGGGTGAGGCCCTCCATGCGGGTGTCCATAGTCTGTCATTTCATATAGGGCAGGGCCTAGACCCTTCCCCAAGAGTTCAGGGTGAGAGTGCACCTCATATTGTTGGATGGGAGTCCCAAGTCCGTGTGTATGCTTGGGATGGGTACTGATCTGCTGCCCAAGGCTCAATAGATTACCTGGGCCACCTCACTAACAACCACATTCAGGGGATCTTGAACAATCCCATGCTGGATTCCCAGGCTGTGGCCGGGATTCAAGAGTTAACCTTTGTCAGGTCAGCTGTTTTTGGGGGTTAAACCAGCCCAGTCTTAATCACTTTGGTAATCAGTCCTCCCTCTTTGTTACTGGCTTTCTTGAGTTCAGGTCAGTGTGCGGAGCCGCCCTCACTATCGCTATTGCCATTAGAAGATGGCGCTGACATCTGCTGTCAGTTGGAGTTTACCGTTTAAGCTGTGCCTCACCCGTCATCTGGGGTGATGAGCAAACCACCAATCCCGGCTCTACACGTCTCACTCGGAGCTCCTAGGCTTATATAAGGGGCTGGGTTTCTTAGCTTGGGGTCTCCCTTTCAGAAGCTGATCATCTATCTCTCAAGATGTATTAAAGCTTTACTGCAGAAGGATCCGAGTGTCCTGCGTCGTTCTTGCTGGCGAGACGGTAGTGCGGGACATCTGGTGCCGAAACCCGGGAACTCTTCAACATCGCCGGCACCGCGGGAGACCCCTCGGAAGACGGGGCGGATTCAGAACTGCAGGGACGTAAGTTCAGAGAGGTATGCTTTATCCTGAACACCCCTTTTCTCGACTTTGGCCTTAGTTTGTCATCACCGTGGGACGGGTCAGTGGAGGCTTTGGTGCTAGTCCTGTTTGTCCTTCTTCTTCATCGTGGCTGGTGCTGACAGAACGGTGCTGTCAGTCTGGTAAAGGAGTCGAGCGCCGTTTTTAGATAAGCCGCTAGCGCGATGGGGTTGTCACAGTCAGTGGTTACTGCCCTACAGACTGTGCTAAAACAAAGAGATCTCAAAATTGCACCACGAACACTTCAAAATTTTGTGAAGGAGGTAGATAGAGTGGCACCATGGTATGCTTGTTCCGGGTCCCTCACTGTGGCCTCATGGAACAAGCTAGGTAAAGAACTAGACAGGAAGCATGCAGAAGGAGATCTCCGCTTAGGTACCAAAGCCATTTGGAAGCTAGTTAAAAACTGCTTGGAGGATGAGGCCTGTCACCCTGCTATAGTAGAAAGTCAGGGAACCTTAGAGGAAGTTCAGGATAGCATGTCAGAAACTGAACGGAGTGAGAGAATGGGAGCTCGCAAAAGGAAAGACATGTCTAAGAAAAAAGGCCCTCCCAAGAAGTTAAGAAAGGGGAGAGAAAGAAGGGAGTGATCATTCACCCCCTAACAAATCTAAGAAAAAGAAAAAGCCAGAATCTAGCCTATACCCTACGGTAGAGCTAGAAGCCTTGGAGCTAGATAATTCCGATTCTGACACTCTGGATTCTAGCGAAGAAGGTGGTCTAGAGGAGGAGGTGGCACGGTATGAGGAAGAAAGATATCACCCTGATAGACACCGGCCGCTGAAAACAAAAATGAATGTGAGGCCACCGCCTATAAATCCGGCGGGCTCACGCCCCTCGGCGCCTCCGCAGTATGAGCTTCGGCTGAATACTGGTACTGACTCCTTTTTACCTTTAGAGGAACGGAGAAAAATACAAATGGCTTTTCCAGTATTCGAGAATGCGGAAGGCGGAAGAGTACATACCCCCGTAGATTACAATCAAATCAAAGAATTGGCCGAATCCGTTCGTAATTATGGGGTCAATGCTAACTTTACCACAATACAGGTGGAAAGGCTTGCTAATTTTGCCATGACTCCCACTGACTGGCAGACGACAGTGAAAGCAGTGCTTCCCAACATGGGACAATACATGGAATGGAAGGCTCTCTGGTATGATGCAGCCCAGGCGCAAGCTAGAGTTAATGCCACAGCTGAAGATGAGAATCAGAGGCAGTGGACATTTGAAATGCTGACAGGTCAGGGTCAACATGCCCTTAATCAAACCAACTACATCTGGGGCGTCTATGGTCAGGTGTCGGCCGCCGCTATTAAAGCATGGAAGGCCCTCACAAAAGGGGAGAATCCAGTGGACACCTTACAAAGATTGTCCAAGGACCCCAAGAGCCATTTTCAGACTTTGTGGCCAGAATGACCGAGGCCGCCGGTCGCATCTTTGGTGATTCAGAACAAGCTATGCCCCTGATTGAGCAACTTGTCTATGAACAAGCAACCCAGGAATGTCGAGCGGCTATCGCCCCTCGCAAAAGCAAAGGTTTACAAGATTGGCTCAGAGTGTGCAGGGAGCTGGGGGACCCTAACCAATGCAGGACTAGCTGCCGCCATTTTACAAACGCACAGGCGTAGAGATTTATCTAGTCGAAAAGCTTGTTTTAATTGTGGGAAAATGGGGCACCTTAAGAAAGATTGTCAAGCCCCTGAAAGAACAAGAGAACTGGAGCTTTGCCATCGTTGTGGTAAAGGTTATCATAGGGCTAGTGAATGCAGGTCAGTCCGGGATATGAAAGGGAGGCTTCTGCCCCCTATTGAAGAACCCAAGGTACCCCAATCAAAAAACGGGTCACGGGGCCCATGGTCCCAGGGCCCTCAGAAATATGGGAACCGATTTCAGAAAAGCAATCAAGAGGAAGTAGAGGCTTCCGAGGAACCCCCGGAATGGACTTGCGTGCCGCCTCCGACTTCTTACTCATGCCCCAAATGAATGTTCAACCGGTCCCAGTCCATTCCCCTGGACCTTTGCCCCCTGCCACCATTGGGCTTATTCTGGGCCGTGGCTCCTTAACTTTACAGGGACTCATTATATATCCTGGGATTGTTGACCCGTATCATAAAGAGGAGATTCAAGTTCTCTGTTCTAGCCCTCGGGGTGTATTTTCTATAAAGCAGGGAGATAGAATTGCACAACTGGTGTTGCTGCCCTCCCTCGGGGATGGAGAAACCTACACTTTACAAAAAAGGGCTATGGGATCTTCTGGAAGTGATTCAGCCTATCTGGCTATACCCCTAAATGAGAGACCTACAATAAAATTGTTAATTAATGGAAAAGAATTTGAAGGGATAATGGATACGGGAGCAGACAAAAGCATTATTTCACTCCATTGGTGGCCGAAGTCTTGGCCCACTGTTGTTTCATCTCATTCTCTACAAGGTCTTGGATACCAGTCCTCTCCTGCCATCAGTGCCTCAGCCTTAACCTGGCGGAACGCTGAGGGCAAACAGGGATGTTTTACCCCCTATGTGTTGCCACTCCCTGTAAATTTATGGGGACGGGATGTGTTACAAGCCATGGGCATGACCCTAACTAATGAATACTCCCCCCAGGCATCAGCCATTATGGCAAAGATGGGGTATACAAAGGGTAGAGGCTTGGGTAGGCAAGAACAAGGCAGAATAAAACCCATTACGCAACATGGAAATCGGGGTAGAAAAGGACTGGGTTTTATTTAGGGGCCGTTGAGGCTTCACGACCCATACCGTGGAAAACAGAGGAGCCGTTATGGGTCTCTCAATGGCCTCTATCCTCTGAAAAATTAGAGGCTGTCACAAGATTAGTGCAAGAACAGGAACGGCTGGGGCATCTAGAGCCTTCTACCTCCCCATGGAATACACCAATTTTTGTTATTAAGAAGAAATCTGGGAAGTGGAGATTACTCCATGACCTGCGGGCCATTAACAATCAGATGCATCTTTTTGGCCCTGTTCAAAGAGGACTTCCTTTGCTTTCTGCACTTCCTCAAGATTGGAAGCTTATTATTATAGATATTAAGGATTGTTTCTTCTCTATTCCACTTTACCCACGGGATAGACCAAGGTTTGCCTTCACTATCCCTTCTCTTAATCATATGGAACCAGACAAGAGATTTCAGTGGAAGGTACTGCCGCAAGGCATGGCCAATAGCCCAACAATATGTCAGCTGTATGTGCAGGAGGCTTTGGAGCCAATTAGGAAGCAATTTACATCTTTAATCATGATCCATTATATGGACGATATTCTTATTTGTCACAAAGAGTTAGATGTTTTACAAAAGGCTTTTCCCATGCTGGTGGCTGAATTAAAACAGTGGGGATTAGAGATTGCCTCAGAAAAGGTTCAAATTGCAGATACAGGCCTCTTTTTGGGCTCAATGATTACTCCCAAAAATATAGTTCCTCAGAAAATAGAAATTCGCAAAGACCACTTACAAACATTAAATGATTTTCAGAAACTTCTGGGAGATATAAATTGGTTGAGGCCCTTTTTAAAAATTCCATCTGCTGATCTAAAACCCCTCTTCGATCTCCTGGAGGGTGAGCCTCATATCTCCTCACCCAGAAAATTTACCCCTGCCGCCCACCGAGCCTTACAGATGGTGGAAGAGGCCTTACAGGAAGCACAATTACAACGTATTGAGGAGTCACTACCTTTTAATCTGTGTGTTTTTAAGACAGCTCAATTGCCAACTGCAGTCCTGTGGCAACATGGACCATTACTTTGGATTCATCCAAATGCTTCCCCTGCTAAGATTATTGACTGGTACCCTGATGCTGTTGCACAGCTCGCGCTTCGCGGAATAAAAGCAGCTGTTACGCATTTTGGCAGGGATCCTGATTCCTTGATTGTGCCTTATACTGCTGCACAAGTTCAGACCTTGGCAGCCACATCTAGTGATTGGGCAGTTTTAGTTACTTCCTTTTCAGGACAAATTGATAATCATTTTCCAAAGCATCCAATTTTACAGTTTGCCCTAAACCAGGCTATAGTGTTTCCACAAGTGACAGCTAAAGACCCACTCCCAGATGGGACTGTGGTGTACACTGATGGATCGAAAACTGGTATGGGAGCTTATGTGGTCAAGGATAGGGTTATATCTAAACAATATAATGAAACTTCACCTCAAGTTGTAGAATGTCTGATAGTACTGGAGGTTCTTGAGGCTTTTCCAGGACCCCTCAATATTGTATCAGATTCCTCTTATGTGGTTAATGCAGTTAATCTCCTTGAGATAGCTGGAATAATAAGATCCTCCAGCAGAGTTGCTAACATCTTTCAGAAGATACAAGCTGCCTTGTTAAATAGGAGATTTCCTGTTTTCATTACCCATGTCCGAGCACATTCTGGACTCCCAGGTCCCATGTCCTTAGGGAATGACTTAGCGGACAAGGCTACAAAGCTGGTGGCCGCTGCCTTGTCTACCCACGCACAAGCAGCAAAAGAGTTCCATCAGCGCTTTCATGTGACGGCTGAGACCTTGCGCCGTCGTTTTGCTCTATCCAGGAAAGAGGCTAGGGAAATTGTTACTCAATGCCAGAATTGCTGCGAATTCTTACCTGCTCCCCACGTGGGAATAAACCCACGTGGCATTAGACCATTGCAGATGTGGCAGATGGATGTTACTCATATTCCCTCTTTTGGAAGGCTTCAATATGTTCATGTTTCTGTTGACACCTGTTCTGGCGTAATGTTTGCCACGCCCCTAACAGGGGAAAAGGCCTCATATGTGATTCAACATTGCCTTGAGGCCTGGAGTGCTTGAGGAAAACCCAGAATTTTAAAAACAGACAATGGACCAGCATATACCTCTCAAAAATTCCGACAGTTTTGTCGGCAAATGGATGTTACCCATCTAACTGGCCTACCTTATAACCCTCAAGGACAGGGCATTGTGGAACGTGCCCATCGTACACTCAAATCATATCTGATTAAACAAAAGGGGAGTATTGAGGATGTTCTACCCTCGGTACCAAGAGTTGCTGTGTCCATGGCACTTTTTACCCTTAATTTCTTGAACTCTGATGCCCAAGGCCACACTGCGGCCGATCGCCACAGTTTAGAGCCTGATAGGCCAAAAGAAATGGTAAAATGGAAAGATGTCTTGACTGATCTCTGGAAAGGCCCGGATCCTATTCTTATAAGATCCAGGGGAGCTGTGTGTGTTTTCCACAGGAGGAAGAAAACCCCCTGTGGATCCCTGAAAGACTCACTCGAAGAGCTCCTTCACAACTCCAGAATAAGAAGGATGGAGGCCAAGTGGGTGATGAAGACTCTCCTACTCGGGATGATGGTTCCTAGTATGATGGGAGAGTTACGGTGGGCCATCATGTCTACCTTCCCCCTACCGATGCCAGTGATGCATAATGCCCAGGAGTTCCCTAGATTTTTCACAACTAATAGAGAGTTGGGGCTTGCCTTTTTGCCTTTAGATCCTCAGATACAGAGTTTTCAGGATGAGAGAACCTTGTCATTGGTAGGAAGCTTGTGCTTTACTGTGATTTCTTCATTAAAGGATAATTTTATTCATATGGATCCAGAAAGATCTAATGCTAATCCTTTTGAATTAATGGAAGCTGTACTGATCTTTCTCCTATGGCAATGATTGCTGGAGGATATAGTGAGAAGGGACAGATTACTTTTGATTGGAAAGGGGCATTAGGCAACAGTCTGAGTGAGGGACAGAGCTCTGGATCATCTGATTGGTCCTCCTCCAATGTTAAGTATACCCCTTTTAAGAGAACTAATTATTCAGCTGCTCCAATTTGTGTTTGGCTGCCCTTTATTTGGGTTGTGAGTAATGATACCTTAGGTAAGAATCAGAAAGAAATAAATTGCTCTGCTTAGAATTGTTTTTATGCATTATGCTGGGATGCTATTAAGCACCCTTTTGCTTTGGTAATGCGCATGCCTCGATTTGTTCCAGTTCCTGTTGAGGTGCCAAGTAGTTTGAGTTTGTTTAGGGAAAAGCGAGATTTTTGGGATCTCTGCTATTATTGTGGGCCTGATAGCTGCCGCCGCGGTTACTGCTTCGGTTACCGCCTCGGCCCTTGCACTTTCCGCCACTGTGCAGACAACTCAAACCATTAATGAACTATCAGCCACTGTGACCATGGCCCTAGATAAACAGGCCACTGCCAATTCTCAGATACAAGGAGGCCTGATGTTGGTAAACCAACAGATTAATTTGGTTCAGGAACAATTGGATATATTGTGGCAGATGGCCCAATTGGGATGTGAACAAAAGTTGCCTGGCCTTTGTGTCACTTCAGTACAATATGAGAATTTTACAAGAGCAGCTAACCTGTCAAAAGCTCTGTCTCAACATTTATTACAGAATTGGACTTTTGAGTTTGAGCAGACACTCCGTGAGTTGAGAGTGGCGATCCTGCAAGTGAATTCGACGCGTCTGGATCTTTCTCTGATGGAAGGCCTCTCCTCCTGGATTTCATCTGCATTTTCTTATTTTAAGGAATGGGTGGGGGTGGGATCATTTAGCCTAGTTCTCTGCTGTGGAATAGTGTTGATGCTTTGGATGGTGTGTAAGCTCAGAGCCCAAACAAAAGAGACAAAGTGATGGTGGCACAAGCACTTGCTGCCTTAGAACACGGAGCCTCCCTGACATTTGGTTAACCATGTTAAAGCAATAGGTCGCTGGCCTCCCGGCTCTTGCACCCCACGAGGCTAGTCTCATTGCACGGGATAGAGTGGGTAGGCTTCAGCAGCCCAAGGAGTTGCAAGGCTAAGCACTGCACAGGAGAGGTCTGCGGTATAACGACTTTCTCCTGGGAGATAAGTCATCTTGCATGAAGGTTCTATGTCATGATCTCCTTCCCCCAGAAAAACGACATCGGGACTGGTCAGGGCTCCCTCTGGGGATAAGACCCTGGAGAGGAGCTTTGTACATGTTCCAAATTTGCACATGGGGATTTGACCTCTATCTCCACTCCAAAGTTGTGGGTGTCCTATGGCTTCAAAAATAAATGAATAGGGGAGATGTGAGGAGCCGCCCTCACTATCGCTATCGCCATTAGAAGATGGCGCTGACATCTGCTGTCAGTTGGAGTTTACCGTTTAAGCTGTGCCTCACCCGTCATCTGGGGTGATGAGCAAACCACCAATCCCGGCTCTACACGTCTCACTCGGAGCTCCTAGGCTTATATAAGGGGCTGGGTTTCTTAGCTTGGGGTCTCCCTCTCAGAAGCTGATCATCTATCTCTCAAGATGTATTAAAGCTTTACTGCAGAAGGATCCGAGTGTCCTGCGTCGTTCTTGCAGTACTTAACAGAGGGAGTCTGACTCTTCTTCGATCAGGCATTGAATGAAGTTTCTGTTTCCCAGACTCTCTGGCCATGGGCTTGTAGGCTGGCACTTCCCAGATCTATGTCTAAAATCCATATATGAGAGAGTACATGCCATGTTTCTCTTTTTGTGACTGTGTTACCTCGCTCAGGATGGTTTCTTCTAGTGTCATCCATTTGCCTGCGAATCTCAGGATTCCATTGTTTTTTTTCTGCTGAATAGAACTCCATTGTGTAAATGTACAGCATTTTCTCTATCCACTCTTCGGTGGAGGAACATATAGGTTGCTTCCAAGTTCTGCCTATTACAAATAATGCTGCTCTGAACATAGTAGAAGAGACATCTTTTTTGTATGAATGGTCATCTTTTGGATATATGCCTAAGAGTGGAGTTGCTGGGTCTTGTGGTAGGTTTATTCCCATTTTTCTGAGGAATCTCCATACTGATCTCCAAAGTGGCTGAACCAGTTGGCACTCCCACCAGCAATGGAGGAGTGTCCCACTTTCACCACATCCTCTCCAGCATAAATTGTCGTTGGTGTTTTTGATTTTAGCCATTCTGACAGGAGTGAGATGATATCTCAAAGTTATTTTGATTTGCATTTCATGGAGGGCTAAGGATGTTGAGCACTTTTTCAAGTGCCTCTCAGCAATTTTATACTCCTCTATTGAAATTTCTCTATTTAGTTCTGCAGCCCACTTTTTAATTGGGTTCTTTGTTGATGTTTTGGAGACTTGCTTCTTGAGTTCTTTGTAAATTTTGGAGATCAACCCTTTGTCAGATGTGGGATTAGTGAATATTTTTGTCTTGATGACTGTGTCCTTTGCCTTACAGAAGCTTTTCAGTATCAGGAGATCTCATTTATTAATTGTTGATCTCACTGTCTGTGCTAGTGGTGTTATGTTCAGGAAGCTGTCTCCAGTACCAATTCATTCAAGGGTACCACCCACTTTCTCTTCTAAAAGGTTCAGTGTGGCTGGATGTATGTTGAGGTCTTTGATCCATTTGGACTTAAGTTTTGTGCATGGCGATAAACATGGATCGATCGACATTCTTCTATATGCCAGCCTCCAGTTATGCCAGCACCATTTGTTGAAGATGCTTTCTTTATTCCATTGTATATTTTTAACGTCTTTGTTAAAGATCAGTTGTTAATACGTGTGTGGGTTAATATCAGTGTTTTCAATTCGATTCCATTGGTCTACCTGTCTCTTTTTGTGCCAATACCAAGCTGTTTTCAGGACTATAGCTCTATAATAGAGCTTGAGGTCAGGGATGGTGATGCCTCCAGACGTTGCCATGTTGAACAGGGTTCTTTAGGCTATCCTGGGTCTTTTGCTTTTCCATACAAAATTGATTTCTTTTTCAGCTGTTTTATCATCTGTATATACTAGGGCTACTGATTTTCTTGAGTTGATCTTGTAGCCTGCCACTTTGCTGAAGGTGTTAATCAGATGTAAGCGTTCCCTGGAAGATTTCTTTGGGTCATTGATGTAAACTATCATATCATCTGCAAAGAGTGAATGTTTGCCTCTTCATTCTCAATTTGTATCCACTTGATCCCCTTTTGTTGTCGTATGGCAATGGCTAGAACTTCAAGTACCATGTTGAAAAGGTATGGAGAGAGTGGACAGTCTTGTTTTGTTCCTGATTTTGGAGGAATTGCGTTGAGATTGTTTCCAGATAGTTTGATGTTGGCTGATGGTTTACTGTATATAACTTTTATTATGTTGAAGTATGTCCCTGTTATCCTAGACCTCTCCAAGACCATTATCATGAAAGGGTGTTGGATGTTGTCAAAGGCTTTTTCAGAAATCTAGTGAGATGATCATGTGATTTTTGTTTTTCAGCTAGTTTATATGCTGGATTACGTTGATGGATTTTCATATGTTGAACCATCCCTGCATCCCTGGGATGAAACCTACTTGATTGTGGTGAATGATTGTTTTGATGTTTTCTTGGATCCGATTTGCCAGTATTTTATTGAGTATTTTTGCATCAATGTTCATGAGGGATATTGGTCTGAAGTTCACTTCCTTAGTTGTGACTTTGTGTGGTTTGGGGATCAAGGTTATTGAAGCCTCATAGAAAGAGTTTGGCAAAGACCCTTCTGCTACTATTGTGTGGAATACTTTGAGAAGAAATGGTATAAGCTCTTCTTTGAATTTCTGGTAGAATTCTGTACCTAGGCCATCTGGACCTGGACTTTTTTTGGTTGGGAGACTTTTGATGACTGCTTCTAGTTCCATAGTGGTTATATTTCTATTTAAATTGCTTATCCATTCTTGATTTAGTTTTGGCAAGTAATAGCTATCCAGGAAGTCGTTCATTTCCTTTAAATTTTCGAATTTTGTGGAGTACAGGTTTTCAAAGTATGACCTAATGATTCTCAGGATTTCCTCATAGTCTGTTGTTATGTCCCCCTTTTCATTTCTGATTTTGTTAATTTGCATGTTCACTCTCTGCTGTTTGGTAAGTTTGGACAAAGGTTTGTCTATCTTGTTGATTTTCTCAAAGAACCAACTCTTCATTACATTGATTCTTTGTATTGTTTTCCTAGTATCTACTTTCTTGTTTTCAGCCCTCAATTTGAATATTTCCTGGTGTCTACTCCTCCTGGGTGTTGTTTGCTTCTTTGTCTTCCAAAGTTTAAGCTGTGCTGTTAATTATCTTGTATAACTGTTCTCCAGTTTCTACATGTGGGTACTTAGTGCTATGAACTTCCCCATAGCACTGCTTTCAAAGTGTCCCATAGGTTTGGGTATGTTGTATCTTATTCTCATTTAATTTGAGGAAGTCTTTAAGGTTTTTTTATTTCTTCTTTGACCCAGGGATGGTGCAGTTGAGCATTATTCGATTTGCATGAATTTGTAGGTTTTCTGCAGTTTGTGTTGTTGTTCAATTCTAATTTTAAAGCATGGTGGTCTGATAAGATGCAAGGAGTTATTCCAATTTTTTTTGTAGCTGCTGAGGTTTGATATGTTGCCAAGTATGTGGTCGATTTTTGCGAAGGTTCCGTGTAGTGGTGAAAAGAAGGTACATTCTTTTTTATGTGGATGAAATGTTCTATAGATGTCTGTTAATCCCAGTTGGGTCATTACTTCTATTAGACCCTTTGCTTCTTTGTTGAGTTTCTGTCTGGTATTCCTGTCTAGTGGTGAGAGTGGTGTGTTGAAATCTCCCACTATAACTGTGTGGGGCTTTAGATGTGATTTAAATTCTAATAAGGTTTCTTTTAGAATGTGGATGCCTTTGTATTTGGGGCATAGATGTTCAGGATAGACACTTCATCTTGGTGGCTTTCACCTGTGATGAGTATATAATGATCTCCTTCATCTCTTTTGATTGATTGTATTTTAAAGTCTAGTTTGTTAGATATTAGGATTGCTACCCCTGCTTGTTTCTTGGGTCCATTTGATTGAAAATTGTTTTCCTAACCTTTAACTCTCAGGTAATGTCTGTCTTTGAGGGTGAGGTTTGTTTCTTGTATGCAGCAGAAGGAAGGGTTCTGTCTTCGAATCCATTCTGCTAGCCTGTGTCTTTTTATGGGTGAGTTAAGGCCATTAATGTTGAGAGATCTTAATGATCATTGATTGCTCATCCTTCTTTGATTTGCAATTGTTGGTGGTGGTGGAATTATGTGTGTAATTTCACCCCTTTGTTTTTTGGCTGTTGGTAGAGAGTGATTCTCTAATGCCTATATGTTTCAGGTTGTAGTTAGCTTCTTGGGTTGGAGTTTTCCTTCCAAAATTTTCCGTAGGGCTGGCTTAATGGATACTTATTGCTTGAATCTAGTTTTTTCCTGGAATATCTTGTTTTCTCCGTCGATAGTGATTGAAAGCTTAGCCATGTAAGGTAGTCTGGGCTGGCATCCATGGTCTCTTAGTGTTGGTAGAATATCTATCCAGGACCTTCTGGCTTTCAGAATTTCCATGGAAAAGTCAGGTGTAATTCTGATAGGTCTGCCTTTATATGTTACTTGACCTTCTCCCTTAGCTGCTCTTAATATTCTTTCTTCATTCTGTATATTTGATTATTATGTGCCGAGGGGATTTTTTTGCTGTCCACTCTATTTGGTGTTCTGTAAGCTTCTTGTACCTTCATTGGCATGTCTTTCTTAAGGTTGGGGAAGTTTTCTGCTATAATTTTGTTTAATATGTCTTCTGCCCCTTTGAGGTGGTTTTCTTCTCCTTCTTCTATACCTATTATTCTTAGGTTTGGTCTGTTCATGGTGTCCTATATTTCTTGGATGTTTTGTGTTAAGGACTTTTTGTACTTAAGGCTTTCTTTGGTTGATGAATCCATTTTTCCTATTGTATCTTCAACACTTGAGATTCTCTCTTCCATCTCTTTTATTCTGTTGGTAAGGCTTTTATCAGTAGTACCTGACTGTTTGCCCAGCTTTTCTATTTTCTGCCTTTTTTTAGATTGTGTTTTTTTATTGTCTCTATTTCAGTTTTCAACTCTTGTAGTGTTTGCAATGCTTCTTGAAATTTTCAGTTTATCTTTTCATCCATTTGTTGCCTTTTATTAATTTTTTGTTTTGTTCTTTCTTCCATTTCTTTCATTTTTTGGTTTGCTTTTTGTTCCATTTCTTCCAGTTTTTGCTGTGTTTTTCTTCCAATTCTTGCATTTTTGGTTTGTTTTTTTCTTCCACTTCTTTGAGTAATTTTCCTATATCCTCTTTTAGGGCCTCTATCATTTTCATGAAAGTGGTATTAAGGTCGTTCTCTTCTGCTTCGTTCGTATTGGAATGTTGGAGTCTTGTTGGTGTGAAGTCTCTAGAATCTGGTGGTGTCATATTTGTTTTTCTGTTGCTGAGTGTATTTTTGTATTGTCTCTTTCCCATCTCTTCTTCTAGTGGGTGGAAAAAGAGCCCCTTACTGCTCTGGTGTCTAGTGGAGCAGAGTTCCCTTTTGGTGGGTGCTAGCAAGTCAAATAATCTGGTGGTTTTTCTATTCCTTGTCCTCATTCTGGTCCCGTGGGTGGAGAAGAACAGAAACCTGGGTCGCTTAGCCTCCTACCTGGTCCTCTGGACCCTATGCTAGATCCTGTTGTATCTGATCCTGCGGCCGGAACAGCTGCTCCCCTGGTCTCCCTGCCTCCTCTGGTTTCCTGGTCTCTGTGGTGGGAGAGAAGTGTCTGAGGTGCTTGGCTCCCACCGGGATTGGAAGCTCTGTGCAGTTCCCAGGTGATCCGCAGGCACTGGAACACAGGCCCAGATGCCGGACTGTTTACCTGATGCTTACTCGACAACAGCTGCTTTCTTGGACTCCCTGGCTCCTCTGGTTTCCTGGTCTCGTTGGTGGGAGAGAAGACCTGGAATCTGGGGTGCTTGTCTCCCGCAGGGATTGGAAGTTCTGTGCAGTTCCCAAGCGATCCACAGGCACTGGAACACAGGACCAGAAGCGGGCCTGTTTACCTGATGCTGCCTCTGGAACCACAAATTTCTATTAATAATAATTATTAAGTATTAATAATAATATATAATTCAATTGAACTAATGTTCTCTGACCTGAATGTGGCCTGCGAAAAATTCTTCAGGTTTTTCAAAAGTACGATTCATGGTAGAAAATTGAAAGAAAGAAAAACAAAGAAGAAAAGGAATGAAGAAAGAAAGAGGGGAGGAGCAACTAAAGAAAAGAAGAAAGGAAAATGCCAAAACTAAATAAAAATGAATATGAGGGAATATTAATGGAAGATAAGTGATTCAAGGTGAATGTGAAAAGGCTAATAGGAAAGAGGAAGCAAGATATGATTAAATAAATGATGCTGGAGCAGAAAACTGAGAAGTTAGTTGACAATTTCAGCTATGTGTATTCTTATTAATATATTTTAGATTATATAACAATTACTGGTAAAGGGATCATGAATGTGCTAAAGAAAAGACATAAATGATATTGTTCAAACATAATGAACATTTTATTATACTATAATTTAATCTAATCAAGATGTATATCATATAAGAAGTTGTTCTATTTCACTCAGAAGACCATGTCTCACATACTCAGCATTCCTGAGTTTCTTCTAGAAAATCCTGTAGGATTAAAGCCTCCTAGGTTTTCCTTCATGAACTCAGTACTGGTAGTGTTGAATATTTTAGTTCTTATTTGTGTCTTCCTGATTTTAAATTTTCTCAAATTGGAAAGTACACAACATATATGGGATGTTTGGGAGTCCCTATATCAAGGGGAAATAATAAAATCATATTTAGTATCAACACTGAAAAAACACAAATTTGAGAAACAATATCCCCTCAATATTATGGAAGCTGAAATAATAGCTAGGATATGTTGTGAATCCTGGACATCAGGAATGTTTTTCTTTAAACTGTCAAGGAATACCTAGTGATACTGTGTGGGGCTCCATAAAATTTAAGTCTGTATTTCAATTTTTTCTCTCTGTTTTTCACCAGGAATGAAGTATGAAAACTGATGAAAGATCAGAACTTACCCAGATACTTAATGTAGACTCCTGCAATAATAAATTTTATTTCCTGCAAATCATGGCCACCATTGCAAATGTGAGAAAGGGACTGCTACTGTTTCTTTTTCAGGAATTCTAGATCCCTGCATGCCTTGGGAAAGTACACAGTCCATCAGGGACTCAGACTATAAATATCCTGGAATTTAAATAGAAAAATAAAAGAATCCTGACCATGTCTGTAGAATGTAGACTCTACTAAATCCAAGTAATCACGCAAAAACCAAGCAAATAAACAAAACACAAACAAACCAGCAAAAACCTAACTGCATATATCAGAAAGGCAATTCTACTTCATGGTAGAATTTCAAATGGAGAGGCAATCTCTTTTAATATCTAAAGTTTACTCAATTTTTTTCTCTTTTGAGGACTACTATCTAGATGCCAATTAATAGAAGAATGGATAAAGAAAATGTGGTCCATTTACACAAAGTAGTAATACTCAGCGGTAAGAAAAAATTGATATCTTAAAAATTAGAGGCAAAAGGATCTAAATATTAAAAATCATCATGAATGACGAATGCAAGAACCAGAAATACAAATATAACATGTACTCACTCATAAATAGATAGCAGACATAAAGCAAAAGATACTAAGCCTGAAATTCAAAACCATAGCCAAGCTATTTCCATTTTTTAGGAATCAAGGGAAGCAGATGGGGAAATACACCACTAACCATTTGTCCAAGCTCTTGGAGTAAAATCAAAGTGAGTGAGAAAAAATAATATGAATAATGTAGTCAAGACTATGTTGGAGAAGACCAAAGAATCAGTTGACCTGAGCCAGTGAGAAACCACAGACTCAGGTCTGAAAACGAGGGAATCTGCATGGCATTGAACTACACTCCCTTACCAGTGGTGACAATGGTGCTTCTCAGACAATATATGAGGTAACTAGCAGTTGGTCCAAGGTCTAACTCTAATGCAGAAACTGACTTAGTGGAGCCAATTCTATATTGAAAGATACAATGCTCAACCTAGTCACAGGGTACTTGAGGGATGGAGAGGTTCCATGATACTGCCTCAACTCAATGATAGGACAGACATAGTATATTTCCTAGGGTAGGCCTTCCCAGTTGTAAGGAGGAAATGAGACTTGGGGTAATAATTCGGGGTAGCAGGAGTAGAGGATGGAAAGAAATGGAATTTAAAATATTTTAGCAAAAAATTAAACAAAATAAAAAGAATTAACAAACAGGTCATTAATGACCCTGAAAAACAGTGGACATGATGACGTTATAAGACAGAGGCTAATAGAATGAATATGAAAGGTGTTCTCCTTCTGTTGCATATGTGAAAAGGAGCTACATAGAAAAAGGTTGGGAAATAATTTTCCAATTAAATGGACATAAGAATCTAGCTGGCAAAGCTTCCTAGTTTCTAACAATATAAAATTCAATAGGAAACTTTGAAAAGAAATAGAAGAAATAGAGGATATTTCATGTTCATCATAGGATGTCAGTCTCATTTCTGAATGTTCATGTCCAAAATACAGCATCAAAACAACATTACTGAAGCTTAAATCACAAATGAAAGCCAACTCACTCAGAGTGGGATATTTCCATACCAAATATAACAAACTGACAGATCTGCCAAAGGAAAACATAACAGAAAAATAACTGAAGTGGTCAATTTTCTGACTGCAATGGAATAAATGTTATCTCTTGAATGTTTCTCTCAAACACAAAACAGTGTGTGTTTTACACAGCATCTAATCTCATGAAGAAATGTGTAAGATTGTCTAAATATATAGAAGGAAAGAAAACCTCAACAGATACTAAAAATAATCTTATAACTTATTGATCAAGACTAAATAAAATTCAACAACAACACAAATTACAGAAAGATAACAAAAACATTGAAACTTACTAAAACATAACTGAAATACCAGTGAGTCATGGAAGAAATAAAGAAAAGAGTTAGACTATGAAACCAGTGCTAATAGGACAGTTCATAGCACTAACTGCCTAGAAATACAATCTCGAGATGCGATGAAAAGGAAATTTCAGAAAAAACATTCCTCATTCACATTTATAGAAAAATACTCAATAAAACACATGTAAACTGAACAGAAGAACACATAAAAATCATCAAACATTACAAAGTATACTTTACCCCAGAAACTCAGGGATGGTTCAACATACAAAAATTTGACAAAGTAATAAAATACATGCTGAACGAATAAACCAAAATGATCATCACATTAAAGGGATAAATGTTTTTGACAATTCCCACACTGATTCATGATAAATGTGTAGGAAAGATTAGGGATAAAAGAATCATACATAAACATAATAAAAGCAATGCACATCAAGCCAAAAGTCACCATCAAACTAAATGGAGAGAAACTCAATCTGATTCCTCTAAAATCAGGAACAAGACAAAGATGTCTACTCTCTCCATATCTACTCAATATATTAGTTGGAGTTCTAACTAGAGAAATACAAAACAAATGCAGATCAACTCTATTCAAATAGGAATGGAAAAGTTGAAAGTTTTGCTATTTGCAAACAATATGATAGTATATGTAAGTGAGATAATATTTTGACAGGGATCTCTTATGAATGATAAACACCTTCAATATTTTTGGAGGATAGAAGTTTCACACAAAAAGTGTAGCCCTCCTACATATCAATGAAAAACAGTCAGAGAAACTTCACACATCACAATAGCCACAAACAGCATAAAATATCTTGAGGTAACTCAAAACGAATAACTGAAAGATATGTAGGATTAGAATTTTCAGCCTTTGAAGAAAGAAATTTAAAAAGATATCAGAAAATGGAGAGATCCCCCATGCTACTGGAAAGGTAGGATCAATGTAATAAATATGATAACCCTAGCAAAAGCAATATAAAAACTCAATAGAATTTGCATGAAAATCCCAGCACAATTCTTCACAGACTTTAAAAAGAACAATTCCATGTGGAATTGGAAAAGTAAAATGACCAGTTGAGCCAAAACTACCATAGATAAAAAATGAACTACCAGAGTCATAATAAACAGTGATTTTTACCTCTAGCGTTGATTCAGAATAATAAAATTAGCTTAGTATTTGCACAAAACAGAAGGGGGAACCAATGAATTCAAATTGAAGATGCTGATATTGATCAACACACCTATGAACACCACATTTTTGACGTAGAAACTAAAACTTCAAATATAAAAAGAAAGTTTTTTTCAATAATTTTTACTCTCACAACTGGGTTTTTAATGTAGAAGGATGAAAATAGAACCATATCTATATCCATGCACAAAACTCTAATCCAAATTAATCAAAGAACAAAATATAAATCCAGCCATACTGAGACTCATCGAAAAGAAAGTGGGACATTTCAATAAAAACACTGCCACAAGATACCACTTCCAAAATATAAAATTAGTATCACAGACACTGAAAATAACAATCCACAAATGTGACCTGAGAAGCTTCTTTAAGCTAGTGTAAATGGTCAATAGCACAAAATCAGGCTTCAGAATGGGAAAAATCAATACCAGCTCCACATCTGACAGAGGGCTACTCTCATAAATAAGCAAAGAACTAAAGAAACTGTGCATAAAAATACAAATAATCAAATTAAATAAATGGGATACCGAATTTTGTACCTACACTCGCAAGGAGAGGTGGATGCAGGGCATTCTCCTGACCATGTCCCTATTGGAATCCCCTGAAAAGCAGATCTCACACCCATCCTGGCACCGAATCCAACAGGAAGACCTAGAGTCAGATAAAACCATTCAGCATCTACTGCCATTGCAGTCTTAGAGCAGCATTCAATAGGAGAAGTGAGTGACATGCATTCTCCTGATTTGATCTCCTTGTTGGAATACACTGACCTTCAGATCCCATTCTCATTCCACCACCAAATGTCCCACAGAGACCTGAAGGCAGATCAAACCATAAATCATCTGCTACCACTGGATTCTTGAACCCACTATCACCCACCTGGAGAGAGCCTTATACCCATAGTCACCAGGAGAGGGAGAGACCCCAACTATACCACTGGAAGAAGGGATTTGAAGATGACAGTATAAGATCAATTTCAAAACCAAAAAAGTCTAGCATACCATGACCATATTCTAGAGATTCTATACCAGCAAGAGCTGAACATCCCAATCTAGGTGAAGCATAAGAGAATGACCATAACAAAAACTTCATAAAGATAATAGAGTCCCTCCAAGTCTAAATGAGAAAAACCCTCAAGAAAGGGAGGAAAAATTGTAAGAAATGGAGGACACACAAACAATAAAATACAAGAAATCAAACAGTCTCTTAAAGAAAACAAGAAATTTCAAGGAAAAACAAGGAGTAAAATGATGGAAAAATTCAAACAATTCAATACATGAAAACTGAAATAGAGAAAATACAGAAAACACAAACTGAGGGAATGCTGGAAATAGAATGGGAAAATGAGCATGAACTACTGATGCAAGCATAATGAACAGAATGCAAGGGATGCCATAGAGAATCTCAGTTTCTGAAGAAGTATTAGAGGAAATAGATTCATTGACCAAAGAAAGTCTTATGTCCAAAATATTCTAAACACAAAATATGAAAGTAATATGGGACACCGTGAATAGTGCAAGACTAAGAATACTATGTATAGAAATAAATGAAGATGTCCAGCTCAGAGGTGCAGAAAACATTTTCAATAAAGTCATGGAAGAAAACTTTTCCAACATAAAGTAGGGCATGCCTATGAAAGTAAAAGTAGCCTCCAGTATACCAAATAGACTGTAAAAAATGTCCACTCACAATGTAATTATCAAAACACCAAACATAAAGAATAAAGAAAGAGTATTAAAGGCAGCAAATGAAAAAAGTCAAGTAACATATGTAGGCAGACCAATCAGCATTATTCCTAACTGCACAATTGAAACTCTGAAAGGCACAAATTTCTGGACAGATGTTCTACAAAGACTAATACAGCATAGATACAGCTCAGAATAGTATACCCATCAAAGTTTTCATCACTATAAATGGAGAAAAAAGACATTCCATGAAAAAATTAGATTAAACAATATGTATCATCAAATCCACCCCTATAGAAAGTACTGGAAGGAAAATTCCAATTCAAGGAAGTTAACTGCACTCACAAAAATGTAGGCAATACATAATACCACATTACCAAAAGCCAAAAAAAGGGAAATCCACACACACCACCACCACCCAAAACAAATACAATACAAACAAAAATCCACAATAAGATCTCTGGGCCTGCAGACTACAGCCAGGGAGGAGCAAGCAACCAGGAGTCTGCTAAGAGTACAGGTCTACTCTTGCCACCAATAAGGGTAGAGGGCAGATGTCAGAGAGCAGAGCACAGAGGGCAGAGGTCGGTAGGCAGAGGTGAGCTACAGGACCGCATCTTGGTTCCTGCTTCCTTCTGCTTACCTTCTCTGGGCCTGCAGACTGCAGCCAGGTCAAATACGGAGCCTGCTGAGAGATCAGGTCTACTCCTGGCCCAACTCAGGGTAGAGGGCAGAGGGAAGAGTGCACAGGCCAGATCTCCCATCCACAGTGAAAGGTCATGACTCACAAATGTCTGTATCCACTGTGAGACCCATCACAATATTCGACCAGCTTGCACCAACCAGAAAAACCTTGAACCCTGAGCCACCAGGGAAGGAAGAGACCTCACCTGTACCCACTGAAAGAAGGGATGGGAAGTCAACAATATAAAAACAAATTCAACAACAGAAAAACCAATATGATGTGTAGGAGTGAATCCCACAAATTATCTGCCCATGAGGGCAGGGACAAGTAAATTAGCACAGGTAGAGATAAAAGGAAGTGAAAGGATAAAGGACATCCTCTGTTGGAAGCTGGCCACACTTCTGACTCCCAGCTTGTGTGATTCTCTCTCTCTGCTAAATAAATATATTGTATTCCCTATAGCATTGACTATCATCATTATCTGGTGTCAGCTGAGTGGATTGGAAGCCCATTCCTCTGTGGCCAGTGGCCAGCTGGTTAGGGCCCTGAGGTGAGTGCTACCCTCCCGACCCTCACCTGCACACCCAAGAAGCATGGCAAACAGACAGATAATAGAAAAATTGTACAAATGATTCAAAAATTAGATCAAAAGTTCAAGAAAAAGGGGATTTAGCTACCAAAACGGATAATTTGGAATTTAATCAGAACAACCTTCGAGATACTTTTAATTCATTGTCTACTGCATTTATGGCTAAGATGGAGCCTAACCAGGAGGAACTTTCCAAATAACAGGGTCAATTCAAAAGTTAGAGTCAAAAATTCAGGAAAAGGGGATTTACTTACCAAAACAGATAATTTTTAATTTAGTCAGAGCAACCTTCGAGGCACATTTAATTCAATGTCCACTGCATTTATGGCTAAGATGGAGTCTAGCCAGGAGGAATTTTCCAAATTAGCAGGGTCAGTTCAATCTGTGTCTGACAATAATGACCATCTAGCAGACCGAATATGTTTTTTGGAAGTAAAAAGGATGCCTTTGGAGTTTTTATGGAGGATGGAATGAAAAGCTTGGAATCATGCTTAACTGAACAGTCCATGAAAATCCAAGACCTCACTGAACAGTCCAAGAACTTGGAACAATTTTTAATGCAGGAAATCCAAGACATCAGAGATGACATGGTCGCAAAATTTCAATCATTAGAAGATACATAGTCTGAAATATCAGACGCTGAGACAACAGATGCTAGGCTACCAGGAAATAAACGAAGCATAGCTCCTAGACGTCCAAGAGACCTTCCTAAGGTGGCCATTCCAGTAACTGTGACAGAAAGGCAAGCATCACAGAGGAACCAAACTGGTTGCACTACACATAAATGAGAGCCTATTCCCAATAAAGAAATGAAAGGGATAAAGCAAGCCATAATGTCTTATGGGGTCCACAGATCTTATGTGAAACAGTTACTAAGCACATGGGAGACTGCTAATAAGATAACTCCCTCAGATTGGCGTGATTTAATATTTGCGGTGCTGGACCAGTCTTCCAAAATACAGTGGAAATCTTTGTGGAGACAGGAATCCAAGGCCCTCGAACTTCAAGGTTTGAAGGATGGCTTTGAAGCTTCCCAAAGTAAGATTATTGGGGAGAAGGAATTTTCTGACCACAAGTAAAAGCTGATTATGATGACCATACATTTCATTTATGCAAAACAGCACTCTAAATGCTTTGGATAAGGTTCATGAACCAAGAGAAAAAGTTGAATCGTGTTCAAAAATGATAGTGTCTGAGAGAAAGATTCTCTGAATTCTTACAAAGATTATCCAGAGCAATAGACTTACAGATAACTGATCCTAATATTAGGCGACTTCTTACAGAATCTTTGGCTTATGAGAATGCAAACCCACAATACAAACAGATACTGTGGCCATTAAAATCAGATAAGCACCATTGGAGGAAGGGGTCTAATATACAACTAATATTGAGTATGACAATTCAGAGACAGGAACCTGGATAGGAGAGGACATTATTAAAGGATTTAAGAGGAATCAAGATGAAAAATGGCCTAACCATGAGTAGATACAAAATTGGGTTAGGGAAGCAATCTTCAGAAGTTTCAAAACATATCAAAACCCTAGATGATTTAATTGTGGTAAAATAGGACATTTGAGTAGAAATTGTAGACAAAGCATTCATAGAATAATGGATCTACCAGAAATACTTCACACAGATGGCCTCAGGCTTCTGGTCTCTGCAAGAGGTTAGGCAAAGGCAGACACTGGAACAAAGATTGCTGGTCAACCACAGACAGACAAGGTAAGCTTTTGCAGCCAGGAAACGCATCCAGGGGCCTCCCAGAGGCCCCCAGATCAAAGGTGATTCGGGCTTTCCCAATAACAGTGGAGGACAGCCTCTCTCAGGACAATTAGAAAATCCACAGCCTATTGTAAGGACTAATGGCACTGTGTAAAACAGATTACTTATTGAGGACAAGCTAGTTGATACTGGAGGAAACAAAAAACATATATTCTGGCAAACCTCTGTACAAAATCAGAGACCCAAATTAGCTGTAAGAATGAAAAATAAATTATTTTACCAGGGATTTGACACTGGAACAGATGTAACAATAGTAACTCAGAAAAACTGGTCTGTAGATTGGCGTTCTAAAGATGTAAATGTTCAATTTCTAGGAATCGGGACCTTATCTCATGTGAAACAAAGTGTCACATGGATAGAATGTATTGGAACAGAAGGGTAGAGAGGAAGTTTGAGGCCATATGTCACAGATATTGCTATGAATCTCTGGGGTCGTGATTTATTACAGCAATGGATATACCCAAATTAACATTCCTCCTGTATCAGATATGAATTATAGACAAGCTCTTGATGGTAGAAATAATGTTGTGAGGCATTACAGAAAACAGATGCCAAACATACAGACTGTACAGAAACAGGATGCTAATACCAAACCTACAGAGCAATCAAGAGGTCTACACTTATAATGGCTAACAGATGAACCTGTCTGGGTAGTTCATTGGTCTATGACCTCTGAGAAGTTAGAGGCTTTAGAGAAGTTAGATCAGGAACATCTAGATGCTTGACATATTGAAGAATTAACTAGTGCATGGAATTCACCTGTTTTTGTTGTCAAGAAGTCTGGTAAGTGGAGAATGGTTACTGATCTCAGAGCCATTAACAAGGTAATTCAACCTATGGGTTCTCTACAACCTGGAATGCCACTACCTTATCTGATACCTAAGGATTGGACAATTATAGTTATAGATTTAAAAGATTGCTTCTTCACTATACCACTACAAGAAAAATACCGAGAAAGATTTGCCTTCACTGTACCTACTTATAACAATTCTCAACCAGTACAGAGATTCCAGTGGAGGTTATTGCCACAAGCTTTGTTAAATAGCCCAACTTTATGTCAATATTTTGTGCATAAACCTCTAGAAATAATTTGTAAACAATTTCCACATTCCTTAATATATCATTATATGGATGACATATTACTGTCTGATTCAAATAATGCTACTTTGGCAAAGGTGTTTGAAGCAGTAAAGGAAACTTTACCTCACTGGGGAATACAAATTGCCCCAGAAAAAATACAAAGAGGAGATTCTATTACTTATTAAGGTTATAAAATAGACTCGCAGAAAATTAGACCACAGAAAGTACAGATCAGAAGAGATCATTACCAGACTCTTAATGATCTTCAAAAACTAATAGGAGAAATCTCTCAATTATAAACAATTTTTGGAGTAGAAGGGCATGATTTGAAACATCTGAAAATGGCCTTAAAAGGAGATAAGGACCTAAATAGTCCACGAGTACTATCAGCTGAAGCTGAAATAGAATTAGAATGGGTAGAAAAAAGAATATTAGAAGCCCATGTGTACCGTGTAGATCCAAAATTGGACTGTTTCCCATTATTTTACCATCTAGAGAATACCCCTCAGGAATATTAATGCAGAGGGAAGACATCATATTAGAATGGGTATTTCTGCCACAAAAACAGAATAAAAAATTGAAAACCTATATAGAAAAGATCTCTGATTTGCTATTAAAAGGTATGTTAAGGCTTTGTCAACTGACTGGAAGAGACCCAGCAGAAATTATTGTACCTTTAACTAATGAGGAAATTTGCTCTTAATGGAAGGATTATGAACATTGGCAAATAGCTTGCAGTGACGTTTTGGGAATGATCAGTAACCATTATCCCAAAACAGAAAGAATCAAATTCATAAAGAAAACAATTTGGATTCTCCCGTGTATCGTGAGACAAACACCTATTTCCAGAGTTCTTACCTTCTACATGGATGCAAACAAATCAGGTAAGGCAGGGTAAAAATCAGGAAATATAAGTAAAGTAGTTCAAAGCCCTTACAACTGTATAAAATGCAGAGTTGTATGCCATTCTCATGGTACTTAAAGATTTTACAGAGCCTCTAAATATAGTCACGGATTCTCAGTATGCAGAGAGAGTTGTCTTGCACATTGAGACAGCAGAATTTATTCATGATGGCACTGAATTAACCTCATTGTTTTTACAATTACAGGACACCATCACAAACAGAACTGATCCTATGTATATAACACACATCAGATCCCATACACGTCTGCCAGGTCCTTTAGCACAAGGCAATGATGAAATTGATCATTTATTAATAGGTAATGTGTTGGAAGTTTCAGAATTTCATAAGAAACACCATGTTAACATCAATGTTCCAAATACAAAGGAGCTCACCTTCACAAAGGAAACATTGCTAAAAGTTAATCAAACGTAAGACCTCACACAGTTATAGTGGGAAATTTCCACAACACACTCTCACCACTAGACAGGACTACCAGACATAAACTTAAAAAACAAAAAAGGATGTAACAGAATATTTGACAAATTTGATTTAACATACATCTGTTTACCATTCCATCAAACCAAAAAAGAATATACCTTCTTCTCAGCATCACATTGAACCTTCTCTAAAATCAATCACATATTTGGCAACATAGAAAACCTCAACAGGTACAAAAATTTGGAATAACCCCTCTTTCTTATCGGACAGCCATGTGTTAAAATTAGAATTCAACAACAACACAAATTGCAGAAAACCTACAAACTCATGAAAATTGAACAACATGCAATTGCACCATTCCTAGGTCAAGGAAAAAATAAAGAAAGAAATTAAAGATTTCCTAGAATTCAATGAGAATGAAACACAACTTGCCCAAACGTTGTGGGACACCCTGAAAGCAGTGCTAAGAGGAAAGTTCATAGAAATTAGTGCTCACATGAAGAAATTGGAGAAGAGTTGCACGAGAAAATTAACAGCACAACTGAAACTCTAGAAGAAAAGGAAGCATATTCACCCAGGATGAGTAGATACCACTACATAATCAACTTGAGTGCTGAAATCAATAAAGTATAAACAAAAAAATCTAAGAAGGAGGACTACAAACCAATATCCCTCATGAAAATTGATGCAAAAAATTAAATAAAGTACTAGAAAATCATATTCAAGAACACATCAGAAAAATCATACTCCATTATCGTGTATGTTTAATTACAGTGATGCAGCGATGGTTCAACATGTGAAAATCTATCAATGTAATACACCATATCAAAAAATTGCAGAAGAAAAATCATATGATCTTCTCACTTGATGCTGAAAAGGCCTTTAGCAAAATGCAACACCACTTCATGATAAAGGTTCTGGAGATATAAGGGATAACAGGAACATAACTGAACACAATACTAGGAATTTTCTGTAAACCAAGAGCTAACATCAAACTAAATGGAGAGAAACTCAACGCAATTCTTCTAAAATAAGAAACAAGAAAAGGATGTCCAATCTCTCCATGTCCTTTCAATATTGTACTTGAAGTTCTAGCTAGAAAACAATAGGAGATCAATGGGAAAAACTGGAAAGGTAGGAGTAAAAATTTTACTATTTGCAGATGCTATGATAGTTTAAATAAAGGATCTGAAAACACTACGCGGAAACTTCTACAGCTGATAAATACCTTCAAAAGACACTGACTACGAACCCAGACACCTACACTTGATTTTTGACTTAGAAGCTAAACCTATACAATGCAAAAAAGATAGCATCTTCAACAATTGGTGCTGCCATAACTAGATATTAGCATGTGGAAGACTGCAGATAGATTCATGTCTATCACCATGAACAAAGCTTGAGTCTAAATGGATCAAAGACCTCAGTATGAATCAGCCAGACTGAACCTCTTGCAAGCAAAAGTGAGAGGTACTCTTGAATGAATTGGTATAGGAGAACATTTCCCGAACATAATTCCAGTAGAACAATCACTGAGATAGACAAATAATAAATGGGAACTTCTGAAACAGAGAAGTGTCTGTAAGGCAAAGGACACTATCATTCAGACAAAAAGGCAGCCTATAGAACGGGAATAGATTTTCACTAATCGCACATTTGACAGATGGATGATCTCCAAAATTTGCAAAAAACTCAAGAATCAAGTGTTCAAAACATCACAAGATCCAATTAAATAGTGGGTTAAAGTGGAACAGAAAGGTTGAGTGGGGGTAGAATAAAGGGAGAACAGGACGAGAAATAGCATAAAAGAGGGTGTCATAGGTTTGAAGAGAGATCTGGCACCAGTGAGTCCTCTAGCCATCTAAAAGGATGACACCAACTGGCAAGCTAAGCAATAGTGGAGAGACCACCTTAAATGCCCATTCCTGATAATGAACTTGATTTCTACCTTATATGCCATCCTAGAACCTTCATCCAATGACTGATGGAAGCAGAGGCAAACACCCACTGTTAAACACTGAACTGAACCCATGGAGCCCAGTGACAGAGAGAGAGGAGCAATGATCAAATTGGCAAAGAATGTGCTGTTGAAACAAGCAGAGACAGCTGATCTGAACAAGGACTGATCCAGATCCCCTGAGTGTGAGTGTTAATGAGGAGGCCTGTGCAACCTATGGGGCCCTGGACAGTAGATCAGTATTTATCTCTGGCATACAAATGGACTTTGTGTGTCCATAACACAAAGCAGGACAATCTCTCAGCCTGAAATTTTAAGGGAGTGCGGGGACCCTACCATGAGCGAAATGACAGACTCTGGATATCCCCTATGTGGAAGGAAGTGGGGATAGGGTGGGAAGCTCAGGGCAATGGTCGGGGATACAGGAGGAGGGAAGGGAGAGGGAACTGGGATTGACATGTGAAGCAAGCTATTTAAAATTAAAGTAATAAAAAATAAAAAGTGGGGTACAGGACTCCATAGAAAATTCTA
>NW_024433903.1:0-1791 GCF_017639785.1 Mesocricetus auratus | reverse complement strand
TGCATTTTAGGAGAAAGTAAACGATGACATAATTTTAGTCCATGAGTGGGTGGGTGTGCTTAAGTATGTGGGAGATGTACTAGAATGTGACAGAATGTGAGATCAAAACTCTTGCCTGATAACTCTGGTGGATTTCATTTTATTAATGTCAGGGGCCCAAGAGGCATACATCAGATGAAATTCTTGTTATCATTTGATATTTTACCCTCCCAAGATAAATGTCTTGTACATTCTTTAATGGCAGAATATGAAGACAGTGATTATAATACCCTGACCATAGACAAAGCCCAGTATTGATCTGCAGCTATCAATATTTTCCAAGTCAAGACTACCTAATATGAGATAAAATATATTCTGTTGAAAAACACTTAAAAGTCTCTTGTTGATGAATGCTCTCCTTACTAAGAAGTAAAATTGTGTATTCAGAAAATTTAAGGACTCATATATGTGTATCAAATGGTGAGTTTTTCATTGTTATCTCCCTCCAGCAAGGTTTTAATCATTTTCTTGGGGTATACTGAGGAATCATAAACAGATGTCTGTCTAGAATGAGCAGATGCCAAACTTCTATCTGATTGCTTCTAAAAGCCTAGATATACAATTGTCAGTATTACCTTGCAATACTGTACATATTGCAGGATTCTACTGAACTTGCTGGCCAGAAGACAGCATAATGCCCAGTACCACTGACCATGTCAAGATGTAGCTGTTGCGTACTGTGATATCTGTGAATCTGACACTGCCCAGTGTCAATGACATTTGTTCTGAGACACCTATTAGATGCCAACTAAGAATGAGGCTCCTTTCTGCTTTCTGTATCTATGTTTTCTGAGAATTAAATTGATGCCATTGAATTGGTGGATTGTCCCAGTTCATGTAAATGAGAATCATGTAGAAATTTTAATCCCAATATCATTCTACAGAATCCACCTAGGATTACCATCTCTGGCAAGCAATGAATAAGTTAGTGGTTGGCAACCTTGGAGATACATAATAGGAAGGTAATCTGGGAGCTTTATTGTAGGAAGATGAATCAGGAATTTGAAGAGCAGAGGTCACTCTGAATGAACCTAGTATCTACAACTGTGTTCTAGGAGTATGGCTCAGTGCTTAGCTGTGAGTATCTGCTTCTGCTTTTATCATCTATTGGATGAAGGATCTAGGATGGTCATTAAGGTAATCATCAATCACATTATAGAAGAAGGACACCATAGGCAGCCTGTCCTCTACTGCATATATTCTTAGTTGTGTCATCTTTGTGGATTTCTGAACATTTGCCTAGTGTCACATTTCTCTTTAAAAATATACTGGATCCCTCTGTTAAAATATCTGTTTCCTTCGTCTCATCTATTCCTCCCCTATCTCAGCCTTCCTTTTCTCCATTGTCTTCCTCCCTCTCCCCTTCTACCCTTCTCTTTTTCTTTCCTCCCTGCCAGCATGCTCCCAATTTGGTCTGGAGTTCTTGTCCCATTCCCCATCATTGCCAGAAGTATTATTTCTCTCTTAGAGTCCTCTTTGTTTCCTAATTTCTCTACTGCTGTGGATTGTAAGGTGATAATCATTTGCTCTATGGCTAAAATCCATATATGAGTGAGTACATACCATGTTTGCCTTTTTGTAACTGGGTTATGTCACTCAGGATGTTAATTTTCCAGTTCATCCCATTTGTCTGTGAATTTAAACATTTCATCATTTTTTTCTGAATAATACTACATTTTGTTAACATACCACATTGTCTTCATTCATCTAGATTCCTTCTAGATTCTACCTATTACAAACAATACCACTATG
>NW_024433902.1:0-4884 GCF_017639785.1 Mesocricetus auratus | reverse complement strand
GCTGAGGAAGGAAACCCAGACTTGATACCTGCCAGGCATGACCTCTGGTCTACAGAGGAAGTTCTACGAGAGGCTCCATGCTACACAGAGAAACTCTGTTTCAAAGAACCTTAATAAACAAACATATAAATAAAAATAAATAAATAAGAGACATCTGCTAAGGTTTAATAATAGATTGAGGTACTATTTGGTACCTCAATAAGAGACCTCCAAGCCAGCCCCACATTGACACACTTTCTCAAACAAGGCCACAACCACTCAAACCTCCAAATAATGCCACCCCTTATGTGATTATTGGGCCCAAATACATTCAAACTGTCACAGTGATGATTGTGAACTTGAAAGAGTCTAGGATCACCTGGGTGATGGGCATGTCAGTGGGAAATTATCTTGATTATTTTAATGAATCTGAGAAGAACTGCTCATTGTGGGTGGCTACTCCCTGAAAGGGGTCCTGGACAGGAGAAGGGTTGCTGAGCAGTGGTTCAAGTCTCTCCTTTTCCTGACAGTGGGGCAATGAGACCAGTACCCTCAGGCTCCTGTAGCTGTGACCTTCCCTCAGGCAACATTCCTAGTCACAATTGGTTAGAGCAGGTTTAGAACTCCAAGAGAAGGTGCTTCCTGCCTTTTGTGCTCCAGTTAGAATACAGAGACTTGAGTGAGCTGGGATTTCCTTTTTTTTTTTTTTGTGGTTTTTCGAGACAGGGTTTCTCTGTATTGTTTTGGAGGCTGTCCTGGAACTCACTTTGTAGACCAGGCTGGCCTCGAACTCACAGAGATCCGCCTGCCTCTGCCTCCCAAGTGCTGGGATTAAAGGCGTGCGCCACCAACGCCAGGCTTGGGGTTTCCTTTTTATATAGATTTTGGCACATGTCCTTGAGGTCAACAATTATTCTGATAACCTTACTCTGCTTTAATTTTATTTTCCATAATTTTCATTTGTAGTGTTCAGTGCCCTGTCTCCTATGGTCTAAAGAAGTCTAGTACTGAGGTGTAAGAACTAGTAATGAAGTCAAATTACAAGCTGAAGTTTGAAAAGCAGGGTCAATTCAGTTTGCCACCCCCTGTGGTAAACAGATAAATTGGTCATACTTACAGGGTGAGGAACATGCACACATGAGCACACACACACAAGCATGCAAACACAGACACACACATACACACAGTACACAGTTCTGTGCAGGTCAGTTTTTAATATCAACTTATACAGGCTAGAGCTACCCAAGAGCAGGGTCAACTGAGAAAATTCGGCCACCAGATTGACCTGCTGGCAAGTCTATGGAGCACTTTCTTTATTAGTGATTGATATTGGTGGGCCCACACCACAAGGAATGGTGCCTTCCCTGGGATGCCACTGGTCTTGTGTTCAGGAAGAAAGCAGGATGAACCAGCAATGAGAATCATGCCCATAAAAAGCATCCCTCCATGTCTTCTACGTCAGCTCCCTCCTTGTGTTCCTGCATTAGCTTCCATCATTATTTGCCTCTAAGTTATAAGACGAAATAAACGCTTTCCCCCCAATTTCATTTGGTTAGTGTTTTATCAGTAATTGAAAAAAATCCCCAACTAAGACAATGCTGCCCCTACTATAATTCAAAATGTTTTTGACGCCTGATCAGTTCATATTCATAGTAGTGGACTTTCTTGTGTTTTGTTGTCATTTCCATGACAATTCATTGTATTATTCAGGCTCTAATGTCACTCTTTATTCTCTCACTTAAGTTTCTCCATGTCACAACCCCAGTAAAACTCTCCCTGCACTCTTGGTCATTTGGCAACCAGAGGCATTTTTCTCAGACTCAGGAAGAAACATGTTTGCAAAACTCTCTCAGCTGTCATAAGTACAAATCCAGCAACTGCAATGGACAGGAAAAGAAAACACGCTGTTAGGGACTTCCAGGTTCTATGTGGACACAGTTAACTCATGTGTGGTTTCTTTTATTTTTTTATTTTTTTATTAATATTTTTTTTATTTTCCATTTTAAATTTAGATAAGAAACAAGGTTGCTTCACAAGTCAGTACGAGGTCCCTCTCCCTTTCCCTCCCCTCCTCCCGTGCCCTCCTTCCATCCCCCCCCCCGTTATCCCCTCATTCCCCCAGGGAGGGTGAGGCCCTCCATGGGGGTGTCCATAGTCTGTCATTTCATATAGGGCAGGGCCTAGACCCTTCCCCAAGAGTTCAGGGTGAGAGTGCACCTCACATTGTTCTATGGGAGTCCAGAGACCATGTGTATACTTGGGATGGGTACTGATCTGCTGTCCAAGGCTCAATAGATTACCTAGGCCTCCTCACTGACACCCAGATTCAGGGGGTCTTGATCAGTCCCATGCTGGATTCCCAGGCTGATGCCTGGGATTCAAGAGTTAACCTTTGTCTGGTCAGCTGTTTCTGGGGGTTCAACCAGCCCAGTCTTAATCCCTTTGATCATCAGTCCTCCCTCTCTGATACTGGCTTTCTTGAGTTCAGCTCAGTACTTAACCAGCCAGTAAATGAAGTTTCTGTTTCCCAGACTCTCTGGCCATAGGATTGTAGGCTGGCACTCCCCAGATCTATGTCTAAAATCCATATATGAGAGAGTACATGCCATGTTTCTCTTTTTGTGACTGGGTTACCTCACTCAGGATGGTTTCTTCTAGTGTCATCCATTTGCGTGCAAATCTCAGGATTCCATTGTTTTTTTCTGCTGAATAGTACTCCATTGTGTAAATGTACCACATTTTCTCTATCCACTCTTCAGGTGAGGGACATCTAGGTTGCTTCCACGTTCTGGCAATTACAAATAAAGCTGCTATGAACATAGTGGAACAGACATCTTTGTTATATGAATGGGCATCTTTTGGATATATGCCTAAGAGTGCAGTTGCTGGGTCTTGTGGTAGGTTTATTCCCATTTTTCTGAGGAATCTCCATACTGCTTTCCAAAGTGGCTGAACCAGTTGGCACTCCCACCAGCAATGGAGGAGTGTCCCCCTTTCACCACATCCTCTCCAGCATAAATTGTCATTGGTGTTTTTGATTTTAGCCATTCTGACAGGAGTGAGATGGTATCTCAGAGTTGCTTTGATTTGCATTTCCGTGATGGCTAAGGATGTTGAGCACTTTCTCAAGTGCCTCTCAGCCATTTTAGACTCCTCTATTGAAAACTCTCTATTTAGTTCTGCAGCCCACTTCTTAATTGGGTCCTTTGCTGTTTTGGAGACTTGTTTCTTGAGTTCTTTGTAAATTTTGGAGATCAACCCTCTGCCAGATGTGGGATTAGTGAATATTTTTTCCCATTCTGTGGGCTGCCTTTTTGTCTTGCTGACTGTGTCCTTTGCCTTACAGAAGCTTCTCAGTTTCAGTAGGTCCCATTTATTAATTGTTGATCTCACTGTCTGTGCTACTGGTGTTATGTTCAGGAAGCTGTCTCCTGTACCAATTCCTTCAAGGGTACCACCCACTTTCTCTTCTAAGAGGTTCAGTGTGGCTGGATTTATGTTGAGGTCTTTGATCCATTTGGACTTAAGTTTTGTGCATGGCGATAGACATGGATCGATCCGCATTCTTCTACATGCCAGTCTCCAATTATGCCAGCACCATTTGTTGAAGATGCTTTCTTTATTCCATTGTATATTTTTAGCTTCTTTGTCAAAGATCAGATGTTCGTACGTGTGTGGGTTAATACCCGGATTTTCAATTCGATTCCATTGGTCTGCCTGTCTATTTTTGTGCCAATACCAAGCTGTTTTCAGGACTATAGCTCTATAATAGAGCTTGAGGTCAGGGATAGTGATGCCTCCGGACGTTGCCTTGTTGAACAGGGTTGTTTTGGCTATCCTGGGTCTTTTGTTTTTCCATACAAAATTGATTATTGTTCTTTCAAGGTCTGTGAAGAATTGTGCTGGGATTTTAATGGGGATAGCATTGAATCTGTAGATTGCTTTTGGCAGGATTGCCATTTTTACTACATTGATCCTACCTATCCAAGAGCATGGGAGATCTTTCCATTTTCTGAGGGCTTCTTTAATTTCTTTCTTTAAAGATTCAAAGTTCTTACGATACAGGTCTTTCACTTGTTTGGTTAGCGTTACTCCAAGGTATTTTATGTTGTTTGTGGCAATTGTAAAGGGTGATGTTTCTCTGATTTCTCTTTCAGCCCTTTTATCATCTGTATATAGTAGGGCTACTGACTTTCTTGAGTTGATCTTGTAACCTGCCACTTTGCTGAAGGTGTTAATCAGCTGTAAGAGTTCCCTGGTAGAGTTCTTTGGGTCATTGATGTAAACTATCATATCGTCTGCAAACAGTGAAAGTTTGACTTCTTCCTTCCCAATTTGTATCCCCTTGATCCCCCTTTGTTGTCGTATGGCAATAGCTAGAACTTCAAGTACCATGTTGAAAAGGTATGGAGAGAGTGGACAGCCTTGGTTTGTTCCTGATTTTAGAGGAATTGCGTTGAGTTCCTGTCCATTTAGTTTGATGTTGGTTGTTGGTTTACTGTATATGGCTTTTATTATGTTTAAGTATGTCCCTGTTATCCCAGATCTCTCCAAGACCTTTATCATGAAGGGGTGTTGGATTGTGTCAAAGGCTTTTTCAGCATCTAGTGAGATGATCATGTAATTTTTGTTTTTCATCTTGTTTATATGGTGGATTACGTTGATGGATTTTCGTATGTTGGACCATCCCTGCATCCCTGGGATGAAACCTACTTGATCGTGGTGAATGATTGTTTTGATGTGTTCTTGGATCCGATTTGCCAGTATTTTATTGAGTATTTTTGCATCATGTGTGTTTAATATCAGTCCCATAAGGATACTACATATTGACAGGCCAAAACTATGTCTGACAGAAATGCATGTTCGATTAAAGGCAATGTGTGACTGACAGAATTTTAAGATTTA
>NW_024433901.1:0-6806 GCF_017639785.1 Mesocricetus auratus | reverse complement strand
AAGGACCAACCCTGTTAAAAGAAGCTTTTTCTTTGTGAGGAGCCGTTCCGCCCACCTGGTTCTAGATCGGCATCAGTCCCAAATAAACACACAGGAGGCTATATTAATTATGAAGCTGTTGCCTTGCTTGTTTGTTACTGGCTAGCTCTGACTTAAGTAATTACCCCATAATTGCTAATCTGAGTATGTTTCTTACCGGAGAATAGTTCCCGGCTTCCTACCCCATGCAGTTACATCTCGAACTCTATTGTCTTTCTCTTTCCCAGAATCCTCCTCAACTCCTAGTCCCTCCTATCTAGGATTTCTATAGGCTCAACAGTAATTTATTGACAAATAACAAGACTTCCCCAACATCTCCTCTTTTCTGTTTAAACAAAAGAAAGGTCTTAATTTTAACATAGTCAAATTGTATATAACAGAACAGTTATCAAATAAGAACATAGTTACAATATTTTAGCAAGATTTAAAGAAAATATCATTTACCTCTTTCTTGTGAATCCAAAGTCCTATATGTAGGACTTATTTCTTATCATAACTAAGGCAAACTATAATTATAGCTATCTGTCTTCAACTCTATCAAAGACCACAGAAGGATAATATATAAACACTAGGATTGACAGAGATATCTTACTGCCTGGACAGTCACCCAAAGTTCCTCTGTAACGTTGGGGCATCCATCTTCAGCCCATAGGCCACAATGTATCTGGAACACTTCTCAGCAAAGCAGGAAATTTCAAACTGTCCATCTGCATCAGCAGTCTGTCAGTCATTTTTCTGTGTCCTGCAGAAAGTCCCGTAGACTCTTTCATGCAGCAGGAACCCTGTAAGACTGAGTTCAGCAGTCACATCCCTATGGGTTCTGCATGTCCAGATTATACAACAATAGTCAAACAGTCTAGGCAAGAGCAGTTTCTTGCCCAAATGGCTAATCTTGCCATGTTGAAAGCAAACTCCATAACAAGTTTCTTCGATGCCCATCTTCCTCTCAGACGTAATTGGTGCTGCCAGGAGCAGACATTTCTCATTGTCAAGAAAAACCCTAAACCATTTTAAATGCCATGTTCTGAAGGTCTTTGAGAGGATTGAAGACTGTCTATCTATCTCAAATATATTTCTGTATATCTAGAACACCTAACTTACCTAACTATAAATTCTATTATAAGTAACTATCTATAGTCTGTATTCAATTATGCATTACATTTTAAAAGATCAGTATAAGCACAATACTTAATCAAGAGGAGAAATATAAGCGTCACAAAATTGACCTTGAATTTGTATCAATAAATTAAAAACAATACCCATACCATAATTCCCCTTTTTACCATTAAAAGGAGATTGGCTGTGATCATTAGCCAATTATAAACAATCCCATTTAAATGAAAACAAAGATTTATAAACAAGATGGGAATTGGGACGTCGCTCATTCCAAACTGCTTCCTGCTGGAAGGGGGCGCGCTGTTTTTACCATGGGGATCATGACAAAACTCAGAAACCTGTATAAGTCCGTATTTTCGGGTCTGTAAGGCTGTATCATCTTAGCTGTCTCATTCGTTGAAACACCTGGTCCACTGCTTCTGGGGGTCTTGGTTCGTGAAACCACAGAAACATGGAAGGAATTCTCAGCTTTTCATTTTCTGTTGAAACATAAATAAAAACTCCTTTTCCGAGTAACATATCCTTATGCTTAAATTTTGAAGTCAAGGTATTTTCAAAAGATATAAGTTGTATTAATTTAGCAGCATTTATAAGCAAGTGTACTTTAGTAGCAGTTCCTTCCTGAGCAAGCAAAAAACTGAAAAACATAATAGCGTACAGTATCCAGACTCTCTGTGTATTTTCCATCTTTACGTGGCTTATTTATTTATTTATTATTACTTTATTTATTTTACTTTTATTTATTTTTCTCTGAGACAGGGTTTCTTTGGAAACCTGCCTGGCTCGGCCTCTGGAGCAATCCTACCGGCGTGCGCCACCACAACGCTGGCTTTTGTATTTATTTACCACTTTGCCATTTCATTTTCTCTCTCAATCTCACGTATATTTTTAAACACACTGTAAACCTTTAGAAGTTTTTCTTTATCCAAGTCTGACTTTACTGTAAATCTTTATGTTTTCCTGGCCACGTGTCTTATCTGTAAAACCGCGACTGTTTTAAACTGCCGTTTCAAGATGGCGGGCGTAAGCGTGATTCCAGCTTACCGCCTCAGTCCATGCTGACCTCCAGCAAAAGCTGCACTTCCGGCTGTATGAACACCCCTTTCAATCGTTAGCAGAGTCTCTTAAAAGAACCTTGTTGGTTTTTTTTTTTAATGCGGAGTCAGGAAGACTCCGGTAAGCGAGCCATGTGAATCTCGGCAGGTCGATAGCAAAACAGAGCACACCTGAGAAAATGCTGCTACCAAAATCTGTGCTTCTCTCCGTTCTTCTGTTTCTAAAATTCCTTTAAAGCTTTTGTCATTCTACGTGGAAATTCATGATCCCACTCCGGATCACCATTATGTTAAGAGAAGCTTTTTCTTTGTGAGGAGCCGTTCCGCCCACCTGGTTCTAGATCGGCATCAGTCCCAAATAAACACACAGGAGGCTATATTAATTATGAAGCTGTTGCCTTGCTTGTTTGTTACTGGCTAGCTCTGACTTAAGTAATTACCCCATAATTGCTAATCTGAGTATGTTTCTTACCGGAGAATAGTTCCCGGCTTCCTACCCCATGCAGTTACATCTCGAACTCTCTTGTCTTTCTCTTTCCCAGAATCCTCCTCAACTCCTAGTCCCTCCTATCTAGGTTTTCTATAGGCTCAACAGTACTTTATTGACAAATAACAGGCAAATAACAGGACTTCCCCAACACAACCCAACACTCAGGAATTCAGGGCTATACTCAGCTATATGGAAACTTAATGGTTGTATTAAAATGGAGGGATGGTTTCACTGGCTAGCTGGCTGAGCATTTAATGGTGCTTGCCTGGCAAGCCTTATGATTTGTTCTATTCCTGGAACTTTCTCAATATGAAAGAAAAAAAGGACCCCAAATCTGTTCTCTGATGCCACATGTACCAAGACACCAGGAACAACTACCAATAATGACAAAGTGAAATAAAAAAAATAGGTCTTTAACTTTAAAACTGCTACATCTGGTCTAGTGAATCCTGGCCAGGGTGTCATATGCAATAAGGCCCCAATAAGAAGCTGTGCCTCTATCCACTAAGGGCCAAAATCCAAAGAAAATGACTGCATACATCTACTAAGGGTCACAGTGACTGTTAGGTGTAGACTCTGTTTAAACCCAGGCAGGTCCTGATCCATGACTGACCCAGCAGAAACACAGGATTCATTGATTTACATGAGAAAATCCTAGCCCAACTCAAGGGGTTTCCTCATTCCCACGTGGAAAAATACAATGTTTTATTTTGTTTTCTTGCTGTTTGAGACAGGGTTTCATGTAGCCCAGGCTGATCTGAATCTCCCCATGTGGCCAAGAATAACCTTAAACTCCTGATCTTTCTGCCTACACCTCCCAAGTGCTCAGATGTCAAACATCCCATTGGGCTGTAATTTCTGCAGTGCCTGTAAACCATTAGGAAACTGCAGCTCCAGCACAATTCCAGCCTCTCCTTGGAACTGCAAGCAGCTTTGTGTGTACTCTGCCCCCACTCCAATCATAAATATCTGAACCAGGCCCTTTCTGAAAGAGACCCCTTGATGGTCAATTTCTACTGTCAACGTGACAAAATCTAGGATCACCTGGGAAGTGAAAAACTGTCTGGATCAGGCAGGCCTGTAGCCATGTTGATGACAGATTGTCATGATAGTTCTGGAGGAGGCCTAGCAGCCCTACCCTATTCCAGAGTCCCTGTCTTAGCCACCACTACCTATGCCTAGCTGAGTCCCACATTTGCTCCTAGGCACTGGTCTTCCTTTCCTCAAGTGACTTCCCTCATTTGGCTGAAACAGAAACCTATTATGGGAAGTGACAGTCAGAGGTCAGGCCTGCCATGCCCACTGTGCAGCCTGTATACGAGAATGTGGCAAGGGTGTCGGGATTGATGACACAGAGACCAGTCGGTTGTGTTAAGAAAATTTTATGCTCCCCAAGAAGGCTCAAGAGAACTTCCCAAGAAAGACTTCCTTCAGAAAAAGCTTTTGCCACACACACATTTCCTCCTCCTGGCTGGTGGTTATATCCCTGACACCAGAATAGGCAGCAGCAGCACGGGGCAGGAAGAGGTGGCTAGCCATTGGAAAGATCAAAGTCAGGGTATTTCAGTGAGCAAGCCCTTATCGGGATCTTATAGCTCCAGTATACATTTCTTAGGGCACTGGATTGTTTTCAGTAAACATTGTCTCACAGCTGCCTGCTCCCAGGCTGATGGGGAAGTGCATCTCCGGCCAAGGTCTGTTGTTCCCACAAGGCCACCTTCCCTTTGATATCCTTTCTTAGAGGTCAGAGGTAGATGCAGAAATTTTGAAATTGTCTATAGAGCACAAGCAGATTTTGTCAAAGGGGACAGTCACATGCATCAGACACAGGAAACTAACGCATGTCTGGTGGACCACCTTGATGGGCCTATGATTCTGTGTGCTATGCAAGTGCCAGCAACTGACTCCCTATGGCATTGTCAGGATGTGATTGTTTTCTACACCTATTACTTTAGACATAAGGAGTCTCCAAGATTCTACACTGGTGAAAGTCTACAAAGTTTACAAACAGCAACAACATCACCCGAAGCAATGGTGGGTGCCAGGTACTGTACCATAAATATTAGCAACCCAGAGACACATATTGGGGTTAAAGCTGAAGGTCAGAAAAGAAAAGCAGTCAGTCACTAGAGCATTCTCACCTCCACCAATGCTCAGACTGAAGGGGTGATCACAAATCTCAGATTGTTCCCAACTCCACTGCTCCCTAGATTCCTTGAGCTCCTGTCTCCTCCTGCCTTATCTTCCTCTCTAGTGCTGGAATTAAAAGTGTGGGATACTAGATGCTGAGTTTACTTTTGTGTCAGTTTTGTTTCTCTTTTTATACTGGATCAATTTCATGTAGGTCAGGGTAGCCTTTCACAAAGAGTGATCAATCTGTCTCTGTCTTCCCAGTGTTAGGATTAAAAGTGTGTACCACCACAATCTGGATTCTATGACTATTTAGTGTGGCTTCTGGAATTAAAGGTGTATAGCACCACTGCCTGGCTTCTGTGCCTGTCTGTAGCTAGCTTTGCCCATGGGTGGGAATATCCATGAAATGGTCAGGGGGTCTCATGGACCAGGGGTGTTTAAAAGCCTCTCCCTTTCCGTGAGATGACATCATATGATAAATATTCTGGCCTATCAGTTATTCCTGTGAGCCCAGGTGCTATTCATAGGGAAACTGGGGAGGGGATGCACTATTCTTAAAAAAGGCTGTCAATATTTACAGTAGGTTTTAAATAACAATGATCACTCCCAACAATTCCTCCATTTATTCCAAGTAAGGAGGTGAGCTATTGATACTTCTCACCTCTGAGTGGAAACAGGGATCCTGACCCTCCTGGATGGCAATTGTGACACATATCCTAGAGCACACTAACCGAGCCTTTGCAGGCAAGCTTACTTAGGCTCATCATGATGTCCGTTTGTGGAGGGAAGGGTTTGACAGCAACCTTCATGCAACCAGGTGTACTCCCATGAAGCCCAGGCTAGGCACCTTTTGGTAGCCTCTTCACTGCACTTGCAGGGTGCATCTCGGTGGGAGACATTTTAATTTTGTCAGTAGCAAAAGGAGGTTCCCTGGGAAGTGACCCCGTTGATTGTGGGTTGGCACCTTCTAAAGGCATGACCATGAGCCTTGAGGTCAAGCCAGTGATAGTGAATTTGGGTAGGTTTTCTTGTCGTGGAGTCGATCTGCTGGCTGATAAAGTTAGTTAACCTCTTGATGGCCTAAGGGCCAAATGTGAGCAACATTAAAAAGTCAGCAAGGCATCCTAAAATGGAAGGGAGTAAGGTGGTAAGCAAGAGTGAGGCTCAGAACCAATTTTTGGAATCAGTATAATTCCTGTTCCTAGGCCATAGAACATAGGGACAGAATTTAAGTGGGGTGAATAAATGTAGGGAGAAGGCAATTCTGATAGTCCCAGCATTCTCAGGGATCAGATAAGCAGAGGAGTTAGTATCCTGGAATAGAGTGAGGTTGCAGAGGTGACAGAATTTGAATACTGAGCGGGGGGGGATGTGCAGATTCAGGAACTCTGGTTTAACCTGTTTCCCTGGAGCTGGTTTGGACAGCTTTCCATGGTTTCAGGTCCAGTTTTTTCTCTGCTCCATAAATTTTACAAAATGTTCTGATAGTCCTTTCATGTAAGAGAGCACAAATATTCCCTCCACCCTCAAATTGGGTCTTTTCTACTACCTAATGTATGGATGTCTTTATCTGACCTGGGCAAAAGATGATACTTCAGTTACATCATTCCAGAATCTGTAGTTTACTGACATCCACATTTAAAAATTTTTAAATGAAAAGTATGAGTTAATGCATCATGTGGAGACAAAGGTGATTTTATAGCCATTTTTGTAAGCGGCATGTGACTAAGGTTCATTTTGGAGTAAATCTGAATGGCTTCTCCCATGCCTACGGAGGTGGTAGCTAAGACCCCGTATACTCCAAGTCCCACTGAAGATGGATGAATTAGATGACTCCCTTATGTCTAGGAATAAGATAATGGGCTTCCTTTGTGGAATAGATTCTACATCTGGGAGAAGGGTGGCTAATACACATAACCTTGTCTGTCACACCTGCTGTGCAGCCTGCATCCGAGAATGTAGCAAGGTGGTCG